>NW_005364953.1:5494114-5513412 GCF_000412655.1 Myotis brandtii
ATGACATTGTCTTTCAGGAAATCACTTTTAATTCTGATAAAGATGTTAAAAGACAAGTATAAAATAATGATGACAATTAAAATATGACAAGAAAAGGTAAATATTATACCTGCACCATTACAATATGATGACTACTTTTTATATACTGAAGAAAAATTGGAATTGACTGACGACTTTCTTAAGGAAACAAAGTATATCAACCTCATTAAGTAACCTCATATCATAGAACAGAGAGCATCTTCATTGGGAGAATGAGATATAGACTGGGCATATGTTAGCTTCCACATGTATCTTGATCAATCCTTAATCAAATTGGTTGAGAAAATTTTGATTCTGGACCTGAAAACACTAAGGCCCATAAAATAAAAATTTAGAAGACATATTAGGCATTTAAAATTTGTAACTGAAAAGACCAGGAAGATTTATCAAATTTACTCCTTTGATGTTACAGTTGAGTAAAGCATCCAACGAGGCAAAAATATGTATTTAAATTCACATACATATTTACTAACAGAGTTGGGACTACAACACTGATTTCCTAGGAAGTGATTTTTCTATCACAGAAGCTCATCATGTCAATCAGAATGCAAAATACCAAGGTTAAAATAGGATTCTTACTTTAAAATAATTAGCAAATAGTTTTCAGTTAATTTTAGATAATACAGTTCCCTCATCCTCTTCCACCTCCTCTTCTTCATCTTCATCTTCTTCTAATTACTATGTGACTGTTTATAATAATTTGATTTCTAACAAATTGCCCTTCTTCATACATATTTTAAAGTATATTTCCCAAACTACAGAACTACATGCATGTATAATTGTTCTACAACATAGTAATTCAAATAAAATATATTAAAATTAAAATCTTGTTCTAAAAATCAGCCACTTCTTTCTGTATTTATATGGCATCTTTACAAATCTATTATGTTTACCTTATGGCCAATATATTTCTCCTCTCATTATAAAACATTAGTGTGTCATTTGTTAACACTTGCTTATAATGTAACCTCTTCCCGGATGCAGTGCTAATTGTATTTTGGAGTAAGTTTGGCTTCTATCTTAATTGGCTCTATTTTAATTTGAAGTGGTGTAGTTTGGAATCTGCTAACAATTTAAAGATCCTTTTCAAAGGTTTAAATGAAAGACAAAGAAATACTCTTATCCAAAGTATTGGCATGCAATGACTTAGTATTACATTTCAAAACTTGGCTTTCTATAGTGAGGTAGAAAAGTCACTTTATACTGTAAATATGAGAAAAGAGTATAATGGAAAATGATAGTTAGAAAAATAGCCTCTCTCACTCTCTGAAAATAATCTAAGTATCTATTGAGAGATGAATGAATAAAATGTGCTTTATACATATATTATATGTAATATATACTAGTATATGTGTTTTATATGTCTGTCTCCATATCTATACTAATAATAGAGGAATATGCAAATTGTCCAGGATGCCATCACAGTAATAGTAACAACAGGCTGCGTGGGCGACAATGACAGGAGGGGAGTTAGTGAGGGACGACCAAATGACTGAACAGCAGGCTGCATGGGGTGACCAGGTCAGCAGGAGGGCAGTTGGGGGCAACCAGGCCAGCAGGGGGGGCAGTTGGGCACAACCAGGCCAGCAGGGGGTAGTTGGGGGTGATCAGGCCGGCGGCCAGAGGCAGTTAGGGGTGATTAGGCTGGCAGAGGGGGCAGTTAGGGGCGATCAGGCAGCCAGGCAGGTGAGCAGTTAGGAGATCAGGCCTAAACCGGCAGTCGGACATCCCTGGAGGGGTCCCGGATTGGAGAGGGTGCAGGCTGGGCTGAGGGGACCCCCCCATGCATGAATTTCATGCACTGTGCCTCTAGTATACATATATAATATTATATTTACACATCCATATAATATTATTCATCATTTAAAATAAGAAATGCTGCCATGAGGCAACATGGATGAGCCTGCAGGAAATTATGCTATGTAAAAGAAGTCATACATTCAAATATAAATACTGCATCGCCTCACTTTATGTGGAATTTAAAAAATTTAAACTCAAAAAAACAAAGAGTAGAATGGTGTCAGGGGCTTGAGGTTTGGGGAAATGGGAGGATGTTGGTCTAAGGCAGTGGTCGGCAAACTGCGGCTTGCGAGCCACATGCGGCTCTTTGGCCCCTTGAGTGTGGCTCTTCCACAAAATACCGACTTCTGCGCATGGGCCACGAAGTTTCAATCGCACTGTACATGCGCGCCCGCATGTGGTATTTTGTGGAAGAGCCACACTCAAGAGGCCACAGAGCCACATGTGGCTCATGAGCCTCAGTTTGTCGACCACTGGTCTAAGGGAATAAAGTTTTAAGTTATGCAGAATGAATCAATACTAGAGATCTAATCTACAGCATGGTGACTATAGTTAATATTGTATTGTATTCTCAGAATTTGATGAGAGTAGATCTTAAGTGTTCTTACACCTTAAAAAAATGATAACTATGTGAGGTAATGGATAGGTTAATTAACTTGATTCAGGTTATAATTTCATAATGTATATGTACACCAACATACTGTGTTATACAGTTTAAATTTATACAATTTTAATTTGTTAATTAAAAGTCGGTAATCTAAAAAAATAAAAGTGTAATCAGAAAACAAAGATATCTTCCTGCTGAAAAGGACATTTTATCTTTTTAATAATATTGTGTGGCATAAGTCTGACCTATTCCCAGTATTTCAAAGGTGAAGAATAGAATAATTCACAAAATGTGCATGTGTGAAGAACTTGTCAAATATCAGTATGATTAAAAAATAACATAAACATTGAAGTAAAATTGGAAAAGAGTCTTCCAATCTTTTCACCAGTCCTCTGACTTTCAAGTTCTTATGGAAATAAAGAGACAATAAGTTGTCTAGCAAAATATAGACATTTGTCAGTTTTAAGTAATGTGATTTGTTTAGATGATTCCTGGATACTCTTCTCACCTTCTTTGCTTAAACAGCAATGTTTCTGTGAGTCTATGTGGAGTAGCATAACATAGCAACATGAGGGATTAGTCTAAATGTTTCAGAGTGTTGTCCCCATGTACTAGAAATTACTTGTTACATAACGATATTATATAATTTTCTCTCCCAGGCAGCTGGATTGATTGTATGATTGCCTGAAAAAGAATATCAGTTACTTCTTCAAGCAACATACATTTCCTTTTCTCAAGGTTTATTAATCCATCCATTTATTCAAAATTTATTGCACTTCTATTACATCCATATCATAATACAATAGTTACTTGAGGGATATAAAATATGTAATATAATTCTAATTTTGAATAAGATAGAAAACTAGTTGGAGTTTTGGTTTCCTTCTCAATCCTAACACCTGAGAGTCAGTGATAATAGTTCTAAAAACTGTAGTCAGCAATAAACACAAATATATTGAAAAATCTCTAGAAAGACCAAGGTGGAAAGATGGGAATTATGTCCACAGGGAATTACAAACTGTAGCAGAAAATAAACATGGGCCACAGGTAAGGATACGTTCAGAGAAACTTTCTAATTCATGAACTAATGCAAAAGTATTTTAGGTAACTGCTATGTGCCAGGTACTGTTACTATACTAGCAATGAACAAAACAAGGATCGCTGCCTCATGGAGCTTACACTGTAATAAGAGCCAAACAACATACTAAATAAGTAAAACATAAACATATCAGTAGATGATAAGCAATATAGAGAAAAATAAATCAGGAAAAAGTATAGGGAGTTGCAGGGAACACATGAAAATTTAAATAAGGTCTCCAGGGAAGGCCTGTGTTTGGAGGTAATTTATAATAATAAAAGCATAATATGCTAATTAGACCAGACGTCCTTCTGGACAACCTTCTGGACAAAGCTGGGGTTTCGAGGGAAACCCGGGTCTCGGGCGCCAGAGGGATGCTGGTGCTGATAGCCAGGGGAAGGAAGGTCTACTCTTGCACGAATTTCGTGCATAGGGCCTGTAGTATTTGAATAAAGACATACAGGTGAGAAGAAGAACTATAGGTTTTTCTGAGAGGAGAGACTTCCAGGCTGAACAAATATACTGAGGTGACAGCGGCTCTGGTGTTTTTTCATGAAATAAAAGGGAGCCAATGTGACCGCAATAGAATAATTGAGGACATAACGTCAGAAAGATCATGGTGAGTGGAGGCAGATCATGTACGGCCTCACAGGCTAAAGTGAGGACTTTGGCCTTTATTCTAATTTAAATGACGTGGGGAGCCATTGAAGGACTGTGACTAGGGATTAAAATGATATGACAGTTTTAAACAGCATTTCTCTAACTTGTGTTTAAAATACAGACTGAGTAGAAATAGGTGGGAAAATGGGGTTGGAGAACAGTAAGAAAGCTACTTGAGTAATTCAGGTGAGCAATATCATTCCTTTGACCCAGGAGAGGGTTTCTCAATTAGCATTATTGACATTTGGGACAGACTATTTTTTCTTGTGTATGTACTGGGGAGGGGCACTGCCCTGTGCATTGCAGGATATTTAGCAGCATCCCTGGCCTCTCCAACTAGATTCTAGTAGAAATGCCCTCCCCTAGTTGTGACAACCAAAAATGCCCTCAGATATTGCCTAATGTCCTGGGGAGCAAAATTACCCTCAGCTGTGGGAACCATTTTCCAGGGCAATTATAGGATAAGTGGTAAGAAGTTGTTATATTCTGCATATGTCTTGCAGGTACAGTCAACATGATTTGCTGGCTAATTTTATGTGGAATAAGAGAAAAGATCAATCCATATGTCTACGGATTTTTGTTTTAACAACTGGAAGAATAGAGGTTGTCATTAATTGAAATTAGGAAGCTTGCAAAAAGTAGATTTGGGTGAACAATTAGTCATGTTAATTTTGAGATTCCTATGAGACATCAACTGAAGATAGTGTCCCGTTTGTACATATGGTTCTGTGTATATAATTGCTGCCATGGAGAAGAGAGCAAGAGTATCGGATCAATTTCAATCAGTGGTCATCTATCTGGGGAGAAATTTTCCGGTTGGAGAAAATGCCTAGTATAAAGGTGGTAATATGAGAGCAGTGCTCATACATAGTTGGAATTAGAAGGCAATAGCATTGTAACAGGCTGACTACATATTTCTCCTCACCCTGATGCTTAGGTATTTTGTGTGACACATTTCCTAAGTGATATAACTATAGACTATGTGATCTCAACACAATAAAGTAAAGGAAAAGCAACAACAGAAAACTAGCTCCCCAAAGAAAATGTGTTTTGATACAAATAAATAAATAAAACATATACTATCAAATAACTCAAGTTTATGAGGAACTTATAAATTACTATATAGAGCTAACTGACAAAGAAGGTATTAAATACTAAGTTGTGATATCCAGCTAAAACAGTACTTTATGGGAAATTTATAGTGTTGAATATCAGAAAATGAGAAAGACTGAAAATAAATGAGCTACACATTCAATCTAGGAAGCAAGAGAAAAGCAATAGAGTAAACTTTTAAATAAAATGAGAAATAGCAAATAATTCAGTCAAATAATTTACAAATGAAAGGCTGGTTTATTGAAAGGAGTTTGAAAAAGGGTAGATAGGTAGCAAGATTAACCAATACAAATAAAAGCAGAGAGACTAAATAAATACTGAAAAGTGAGTGATAACTAAAGATAAATGAGTAATAGCAATGTAAAATAACATAATCAAACCTATGCAAGTGTTTGAAAAAATAAGTTAATGTACTTCTGGAAAACTATAGGATCAAGATAAACATACAATGAAACAGCAAAATGGAAAAACACAAATAGTCATTATAGACATCAAGATGATAATAAAATTATTCTGCCATTCCACATATCAGTGCCAACAGTCCCCAAATCAGACAATTATAGAATTGAATTCTATGAAACATTCAATAAACATATAATGTATATTCCTATTTTGTACAAATAGTTCCAGAAAATATAAAATAAATAATGCTTAAATTGTCCAAAAGTATTTTAACAGCTTTATAGAGATATATTTGGCATATTATTAAGTGTTGGCAATAATGTAGGGTATTAGAAAACATCATGTATTGCTAGTGAGAGTGCAAACTGATGCTCATTCTGGATAGCAAACTTACAATACTTAATCGAATTTAAGAATGTGTATATCTTGCCTGCCAGTGTGGTTCAGTTGTTGAGCATTGACCTGTGAACCTGGAGCTCACGGTTCGATTCCCAGTCAAGATACATGCCCAAGTTGCAGGCTTGATCCCCAGTGTGGGTCATGCAGGAGGCAACCGATCAGTGATTCTCTCTCAACATTGATGTTTCTATCTCTCTCTCCCTTTCCCTTCCTCTCTGAAATCAATAAAATATATTTTAAAAAATAATGTGTATATCTTTTTTAAAATATATTTTATTGGTTTTTTACAGAGAGAAAGGGAGAGGGATAGAGAGTTAGAAACATCGATGAGAGAGAAACATCGATCAGCTGCCTCCTGCACACCCCACACTGGGGATGTGCCCGCAACCAAGGTACATGCCCTTGACCGGAATTGAACCTGGGACCCTTCAGTCCGCAGGCCAACGCTCCATCCACTGAGCCAAACCGGTCAGGGCTAATGTGTATATCTTAATACCTACAATCTTATCCCTGTGTTTCTAGCTCAGAAAAAGTCACACAGGTTCAAAAGAAAACAAGTGAGATATTTCTTTTAATATGTTACCTAACATGGTAGCGGCTTCTTTGCTAAGTAGAAATCTACTGCTGATATCACTTAGAGTGCTTTGTTTGAAACACACATATTAAGATGTTATCAATTTCTCATGCATTGCAAATGAAATAGCATGTTTTTTATTGCTACTTTACTCTGGTGTTTTACTTTTTGGTTGTATCAAACTTGTGTATTAAATATAATCATGTTCTGTTTTAAAAAAATAAAACACACATATTAAGAACTAACCTCTGGGCATGTGATTTGGCAGATTTGGGTTGGGGCCCAGGCATGATTTATTTTATAAAATCTTAACACATGATTCTGACATTTTACCCTTAGTTAAGATACATTGATGTGGTGGAGTTAGTATATACCCAAGGGTACCTTCTTCCATTAGTTTAATTAAATAATTTACAAAGTCCATCATGGACTAAATGGAAAGCTTGAAGTAAAGAACAAAGAAAATAGGAAGTCAGGCAAAGCATTCATTCTCCAGTTTTCCCTTAATATTTATATTGTGTTATTGATCAGACTCAGAGAAGCCAGAACGTTCATCCCATTAATGCTAGTATAATGAATTTTGGAACAGAGTATGCATTCATGAATGCTTTGAGAGAATTTATCCCAAACATGTTGAAGCCTATTTCACGTGAAGTTGGTTTTCTCCCAGGATTTTTTTTTTGTTAAAAATAAATGTGTAGTGGGCACACAATGCAATAGATGCAAATCATGCATCTTAGAAATGTACACTTGAAACTTGTATGATCTTAGTAACCAATGCCATCCCACGAAATTTAACTTAAGAATAATAAAATCACTTCATAATCCATTTGGTATATTTAACTTGGAGTTATGGAAAACACATAGGACTTTTACTTCGCCCATCAGTTTCACAAAAAATAATCATTAATCCAAATCATTTCCTATAAATCAATGTTATGATTATAGCCTCTGGGAGCTAGAACTCACTAGCTATTGGCTGAGAGTGAGAAAATGAGAGAACTTTGAGGTTAACACTACTCCCCACTCCAATGCCCAAATAACCCAGAAAGAAGTATATCAGGTTGATCTTCAGAACTGGTTTGCTGGCTGTTGTGATTTGAGCCACATGCTCCTGCCTCTCACCAACCCCCACCTCTCAAGCCAAATGGATCAATCATCAGATAATCTCTGTGTTTTATTTATACTTAAAATGCTTAAAATGGGATAAAATCTTACCTCCAAATTGAGAGTTGAGTACAATGTGCCAATCAATCTAAAGCTTAACAGACTGATAATGACTTTTTCTGGGAAGAGAGAATGGAGTGAAAAAGGGGCATGAAAGAGAATCTGAGAGCGAAGAGCAGATTGGTAAGAGAAAAAGAAAGGGAGAAAGAAGAGTATATATTCATTACTTCAAACTTCATTACAGTGGATGCATCTAAGTCTCTCTTGGGCAAAGACAAATAGACAGCTAAGTAATAGTTGTAGGCTTGACTTTGGTAAATTTAAGTAACTCTGCCTCATAGAACTTATGCATATTTGTCTCAACCTGGGAGATTTTATTGAAGGCTATTTGAGGAATTTTTATTGAGGAATTGTTGCATTTTAAAATTCTAACTTCATGATTCATAGTCTTTCTTACACAGTGCTTTTAAAGGTGCTATAAGAGTACCTGGTTAAACAGAATAATTTTCTTTATAGCTATGCTGAATAACAGAGAGCTGCTCTCTTACCCGAATTTTTCCTATGAGCTTTGTGATGAAGCAAAGTAAATTGGCAAAATAAAGGTGAAATAATACTAAAGAAAAACTAGCTAAAAAATGAAAATTCTTTTCAGTCAATAGTTTCTCTGTTTAGAGGTTTTCTACTCTATACAAATTTAGTTTCAGCCCGAGGTGATAAGAGAAAATAACATTTGACACTGTAGCAAGAAACCTGTCCGGAAAATTATTTTTATTTGAAAGCTGGAAAATTGATAATAGGAACTGAACAATGGTGGAAAATTGGGCTATGGCAGTGATAACATTCTAGTGGCATTCTGTCCTCTGAGCATTGAGCAAACAGTATAACTCAATGTCCTCCACATTTCCCAGCTTACTATATTCAAGAAAAGTGGAAGAATAAGCATTATCTTTTAGCAATGGTAAAGGAATGGATGATGTGATTATAAGCAAAAGGCTAATTAGAGAAGAAACATGTAGGTAGTAGAATGCACTGAGGACTTACTAGTACCATGACCTTGGGCAAACTAATTTGTGTCATGGTTTCCTTGTCTTTAAAATTAAAGTATTAATACCAATGTTGTAGAATTGTTTTAAGACTTAGAAATAATATATCTAAAGGATCTTGTACTCTATATGTGTGTTTAGTAAATGGTAGTGATTATTGTTACCTTTCCTAGTTCCAAAGAGAGTTTACCTTGAAAGAACTCAAAAGCAAACCCATATTGTAGTGAATGTTTTGATAAATAAACAGTGTTACCAGTGAATTTTCCTCCCTGATTTCAAATTAAATTGCCTTATTATTTTTAAAAGTTCAACTCTCATTTCTTTAGAAATACAATTGTTTTAAGTCTTAAATAACTATAAAACTAATGTATGGCATAGGGCATGTTTAAGAGCATGATGAGTAAACTAATGTGGAATAATTTTTAAAATGAGATATTGTGACTACATTGTATTTTCTTCTTTGTTGAGGTATTATTTTTTTCCATAGCTGTGCTCAAAATGAAAATCTATAAATGTAAATATAGACCACATTGCATAATTTTCTTAACAAGCATCTCTTCATAAAGCAATCAAAGATTTATGTCCAAAAATAAGATAAAATAAATGTATATAATTTCTCTAGGGTGAAGAAATACTGTGTGTAAATATTATTTGAAACAGAAAGACCCAGATAAATTAATGAAATTTGATGTTCTATAGATACAGCTCTTCACCATTGAATCATTATTATGCAAAATACAATTTTTATGGAGTAATGCTTGTTACAAACTTGGATACTTAATTTATGTGATTAACACAATTAAAACTTATTTATTTCAAATATAAATATTATTGCTAAAGATAACTCCAAAATTCATAGAAAACAAATAGTAGATACTTTAAAAATACTCAAGCCACCATAGAAGGAAAGGTGAAGAAATTGAATGGAATGGTGCATAGTAGAAGATTTTTCTCAAAATCTTTAAAACATGGACAACCCACCCAGCCGACGTGTCTCAGTGGTTGAGCTTGACCTATGAACCAGGAGGTCATGGCTCAATTCCCCTTCAGGGCACATGCTGGGGTTGCTGGCTCGATCCCCAGTGGGGGGACATGCAGAGGCAGCCAAACATCATCATTGATGTTTCCATCTTTCTCTCCCTCTCCCTTCCTCTCTGAAATCAGCAAAATATATTTTGAAAAAAACATAGACAACCTATCACTTCTATATTAAAAGTTAGGATAAAAGATTATTTTACATGAAACCTGGAATCTAGGGGAAATTGCTAAGAACAGATTTTAAAGTCCTATGAATCCTAACATTGTGGGTTTAATGTTATACTATAGACACAAATTATATGTTTCTGACACTAGATGACATAAGGATTGGAAAGGTTTTTATCTGATGGTTAGAATGGAAATGTCTCAAATCAGATTAGCAAAGTTCTATATCCCCAAGGTGTGGTTACATTTCTAGATTCCCAATGGGAGCCTAGGCTGCCCAGCTCCTGCATTCTACCTGGAATAAAAGGATGATGTGAGGATGTGCTCTCTTTAGAATCAAGCAGAAGAGATCCAAGAGCTACTTGTCACCCTAGCTGGCTTTGTTCAGTGGATAGAGTGTCAGCCTGTGGACAGAATAAAAAGGCAAGTGACATATTAGGAAAAGTTGAAAAGGGTGTCCCAAAGAGTTTGGATGACCAATTCATAATTACACACAATTTAAATAGAAGATAAATAGATACTATATTGATCTCATTTTTTGATAAAATACTTACAGCACTACAATACTGAATTATATACATACTTACTAAATACTACATGTATAACTAATCAGCAGCTTTCCTTAAGTGATACTTTATTTATTGTAATGAATGTTGCATAAATTTTTATAAATTTAATCTTTTCACAAACAAAACATATTGGTAACAAAATAAAGAACTCTATATTTAAAATTGAATGGATTGCCAAAAAGACATCAAAATGTAAAACACAAGTTTATTTTTTAATTTTTATTAAAGTATATTTGACCTTCAATATTATATTAGTTTCAGGTATACAGCAATTCAACCTTTATATACCTTACAATTTGATCACCACAATAAATTTAGTAACCATCTGTCACCTTACAATGTTTTTGCAATATCATTGATTATATTCCCTGTCTGCACACTACATCTCCATGATTTATTTATTTTATAACTGAAAGTGTGTAGCTCTTATTTTCCTTCACCTTTTCACCCATCTCCTACTCCCTTTCACTCTGGCAACCATGAATTTGTTCTTTGTATCTATGGGTTTGTTTGGTTCTTTATTTTGTTTTTTAGATTCCACATATTAGTGAAATCATATTGTATTTGTCTTTCTCTTAATAACTTATTTCACTTAGTATAATATACTTTAGGTCCATCCATGTTGTCACAAATAGCAAACTTTTATTTATTCTATAGATGAGCAATCTTCCATTATTTTTCATATATGTGTATATATGTGACATATATACATACATTTTCTTTATTTGTTCATCTATCAATGAACACCTAGGTTGCTTCCATATTTTGGCTATCAGAAATGATGCTTCAAAGAACATAGGGGTGCATATATATTTTTAAATTAGTGTTTTCATTTTCTTCAGATAAACACCCAGAAGTGGAATTACTGGGTCATATGATTCTATATTTAATTTTTTGAGGAGCATCCATACTGTTTTCCATAGTGGCTACACAAGACCGCCCATAGTGCATGAGGGCTCCCTTTTCTCCACATCCTCCCCAACACTTGTTATTTGTTAACTTTTTTATAATAGCCATTCTGACGGGTATAAAGTGATTTCTTATTGTGATTTTGATTTTGATTTCTCTAATGATTAGTGATTTTGAGCATTTTTTATATGTCTGTTGGCCATCTGAAAAACATTAGCTTATTTATATTATCTGCTATGATTTTGAAGATATATGTGTGAATTCAATGCCTTCCCTAATTGATTTAGATTATTATCATGTTACATATTACATTCAAAAAAATTCCACATCTAGCTACAATATCAGGATCAGTAGTAGAGAATCAGGTACAAGTAATTTGATCTGTAACAGGAAGAATCAGGTGTCTTGTGTACAGTAAGAATCAGATGTGACTAAAATATTCAAGATATCTGAACCTATGAAGCACATGAAGGCAACATTTGTGGCTAGAAACTGAAATCATGAGCTCCCTATTTATTGTGGAGCAATGAAACTTAGACAGAGGAAATAATGATGTGAAGATGAATATGAAGATGAATTCAAATCTGATAATGATGATGTGCCATTCATTGTCCATGTGGTATAGTAGACATGGAAGATATGAATTTGATTGCCATCTTCACCAATTACTACCAATGTGACCTTGAACAAGTTACAACTCTTCTGAAATTTCTCATGTGTAAAATGTAAGTAATAATGCTTACATCACAAGATTGTTATAAGACCCAAATGAGATAATGTGTGTAAAAGCACTTTACAAATTATAATTTTCTGTGTCATCTTTAGATTTATATTCTGGACCTTTCAGAAGGAAATTGTTTTAACTGCCCCCAGATCAAGTAGTACCTCTCCTAAATATTAAGGCTTCTACAACAACATGGGCTGATTAATTCCTGCTACAATGACAATGGTACAAATTTCATTAGATTCAAATAATGATATTTCAAAAGGAGTTTCAATGTCCTATGTATATTGTATTATTTCATACAATGGACTTCATAAAATGTTTTCATTACAAGCTGTGAAGTTAAGTTTATTATGACTTCTTACTGCATTTCAATTCAGTACTTAATCTCATGCTGATTTCTTTTTCTGTTGGATTTTAGTTTTTTCATATTTCCCTAATAAATACTGTAAATCTCTCTTGTTTAAAAATTAATTGCATGGTAATCACAAAATTCTAGCATTCTAATGTGTATGGATATTTTAATTTCATGGATCTCTTGAGCAATAGTGTTGTTTCTGTCAGATATTTAAAATACGTGATTTCTCATGCAGAAACTTGTTAATGTTTTCTTGAAATGGATCTTAATATATAGACTTTAGCACTACCTCTTCACTTATTTTATGAAGAGTGTGGTAAAAACAATCTTACATGAAAATAATTGACTCTACCAGTGATTAGTAAGTATAAAGTAACCCAAATTGCAAATATAAATCAATTTAATGACAAAATTGTTAAACTCTAATTTCAAGTAAAGTACATTAAAAAGTTAATTAGTTGGACTAATATTTTCAAATACCAAGTTTAGATTTGGAATCATATAGATAAAATGGGAAATGAGTATAGTTTTCTTTATTTTATTTTATTTTATTATTTATTTATTTTTATCTTTTTCTGTCACCATTTATCCCCTCTATACCCTCTTCCACCTCTACACACAATCACTACATCGTTGTCCAATAAGGCAAGCATCTACTAATTTCATTGAGATAAATAAATAGGTCTATTTTCTTTCACCGTTTTAACCAATTTTTATTTTTATAATTTATTATTTTTAATTATAAGTGTATTCTTGAGGTGACTAAAGGAAAGATAAAATGATAATATGGTAGCCCAATGGCATAAAACAGGAAAAATAATGTTAGTTTTAATTACTCTATGGCTCTTCTGCTTTAATGTCCTAAATTATCTCATTTACTTCTCATTCAACATTTGTTCAATGTATAGCTCAAGCAAGAAGTTAGTTAAATGTTAGTATAATAAGGTTATGCTTCACCAAATTGGATTTGAGATATAAAGTGTTCAGAAATATTTGACAAAAGTGAAATGTTATTGTCATAGTTTTTTTAAAAATTCAGTTTTATTGAGATATAATTGACATACAGACTGTATAAGTTTGAGGTATACAGCAGAATGACTTAACTAGTATACAGTAAGTTTAGTTAACATTTATCATCTCATATAGTTACAAAGTTTTATTTCTTGTGATGAAAGCTGTTAGAATTTACTCTCTAAGAAACTTTCAAATATATCATCCTACAGTGTTAACTATAATTATCATGGTGTGCATTATATTCTCAATACTTAGTTATATTTTAATTGGAAGTTTTTATATTTGACAACCTTCATCCAATTCTCCCATCTTCCACCTTCTGTCTCTGGTAACCAAAAATCTGATCCCTTGTTCGATGCATTTGTTTTCTTCTGTTGTGTTTTGGATTCTACATATAGGTGAGGTCACATAGCATTTGTCTTTCTCTGTATTATTATCTCACTTACATGATGCCATCACAGTCCATCATGCTGTCACAAAAGGCAGGATTTCCTTCTTTTATTTTTCATTTTTTTATTTTTCTTTATTGATTAAGGTATTACATATGTGTCCTTATCCCCCCGTTGCTCCCCACACCCCACTCATGCCCTCACCTCCATGGTGTCTGTGTCCATTGGTTAGGCTTATATGCATGCATACAAGTCCTTTGGTTGATCTCTCCCCTTCCCACCACTCTCCTGCCTTCTCTCTGAAGTTTGATGGTCAGATCAATGCTTCTCTGTCTCTGGATCTGTTTTTGTTCAGCAGTTTATGTTGTTCATTATATTCCACAAATAAGTGAGATCATGTGATATTTATTGTGAAAAGCCAGGGCCAGCATGGCTTTCGGGTTCAAAGGCTTGAAGAAAGAGCTGACGTGCAAATTAAAACACAAGACAAGAAATATAAATTTGGAATTATGGGGAAAGCCAGGGAAAGCTTAGCTGTAGTAGCAAAGTTCCAGGAAATCTCCATTCCCATCTGCTGTTATTTACTAGAATACACAATTGCCTTTTAGGAATGCAAACAGACATATCAAAGGTGATTGTTTAGTAAACAGTAAATTATCAGGTTGGGGGAGTTTGCTTTAGGCCATTGAGTCAGCAGTAGGTAATAAAATGCAAATATTTACCCTGGAACATTCAAAGAGCCAAATTCAGCATTCTGACCAGAGTTCTCGCATTTATATTAATTACTGTTGATCTTGGTTCTCAGCCATTTATCTTTCTCTGACTGACTTATTTCGCTTAGCATAATGCTCTCCAGGTCCATCCATGCTGTTGCAAATGGTAGGAATTCCTTCCTTTTTACAGTAGCATAGTATTCCATTGTGTAGATGTACCACAGTTTTCTAATCCACTCATCTGCTGATGGCCACTTAGGCTGTTTCCAAATCTTAGCTATTGTAAATTTTGCTGCTATGAACATAGGAGTGCATACATCCTTTCTGATTGTTGTTTCTAGTTTTTTGGGATATATTCCTAGAAGTGGGATTGCTGGGTCAAATGGGAGTTCCATTTTTACTTTTTTGAGGAAACTCCATAATGTTCTCCACAGTGGCTGCACCAGTCTTCATTCTCACCAGCAGTGCACCAGGGTTCTTTTTTCTCCGCATCCTCGCCAGTACTTGTCATTTGTTGATTTGTTGATGATAGCCATTCTGACAGGTGTGAGAGGGTACCTCATTGTTGTTTTGATTTGCATCTTGGGGATGATTAGTGACTTTGAGCATATTTTCATATGTCTCTTGGACTTCTGTATGTCCTCTTTCGAAAACTATCTATTTAGGTCCATTGCCCATTTTTTTATTGTATTTTTTATCTTCCTTTTGTTAAATTGTATGAGTTCCCCGTAAATGTTGGAGATTAAACCCTTATCAGAGATAACATTGGATTTCCTTCTTTTATATGGATGAATAGTATTCCATTATATATGTATAGCACCTTTTTTAATCCTGTCATCTGTCAATGTACACTAAGGTTGTTGCCATGTCTTGGCTAAAGCAATAAGATAAGAAAAAGGAAAAGAAAGCATAAGAATAAGAAAGAAAGAAGTAAAATTGGCTTTATTTTCAGTTTACATGGTTATATATATAAAAAATCCAAAGGACTTTACCCAAACTGTTATATCTAATATGTTAAATCAACAAATTCAGTAAAGTTGCAGAATACAAAATCAATATATAAAAAAATCAATAGCATTTCTATACACTAACAACAATTTATCTGAAAAAATAAGAAAAATAATCCCATTTACAATAACATCAAAGAAAAGAAAACACTTATTAATAAATTTAACCAAAGAGGTGAAAGTTCTTTACACTGAAAAGTATAAGACACTGATGAAAGTTTTAAAGAAGACACAAATGAATGGAAATATATCCCATGTTAATGGACTGGAAGAAATAATATTGTTTAATTATTTTCCCCAAAGCCATATACACTCAATTCAATTCCAATGGCATTTGTTTTACAAAAATGAAAAAAAAATCTAAGATTTGTACGGAACCACAAAAGACTCCAAATAGCCAAAGTAATCCTGAGAAAGCAGAACAAAACTGGGGCAGCACCCTTCCTTATTTCAAACTATATGACAAAGCTATAGTAATGAAATAAATATGATGCTGGAATAGACACATAGACCAATGGAATGAAATCGAGAGCCTAGAAATAAACCCATGCATATATGGTCAACTAATATTTGACCAGGAAGCTGAGAATACCCAGTGGAGAAAAGGCAGTCTCTCCAATAAATGCTGCTGGGAAAATTGGATGTTCACATGTAAAAGAATGAAACTAGACCCCTATATTACACCACTCTAAAAAATTAGCCACAAATTTAGAAATAATAATAATCAAAATAATAATATTAACAACAGCAGTTAACATTTACTGAGTACTTATTTTGTGTCAAGCACAATGTAATATTCTCCTTACATTCATTACATTCATGAATCATTACTTTTTTAATTCAGTTCTCAAAACTAATGTATGCAATTACTATTTTCTGTTTTATAGAAGATAAAATATTAATCATGAGTCTCTATTAAAATGCCAACTAGTCATGGCAAGATATTTGTGTATGTGTATTTATGTTGAATAAGCATTCCTGCAAAAATATGAGAAAGTATAATATTGGGTCTCTATTAGTTCATACATTTCATCAGGGCAGTTGGCAGCTTATGAAAAATTGTGTCACTTTTCTCCAACAAGAAAGAGGAAGCTGCTGAATTACTGTTCTAGGAATCAGGGACATTGTTGGCAGCATTATTCAATACATTATGGTTTTAAAATTAGTAATTCCCCTCCATTTCTAAAACAAGAGTTATTTTTTGTTGTTTTTCTATGTTATCAAAGAAATTGGAAGAATAATTATCCACACTGCAATCAGTTGAGTTTGTATTCTTAGAATGTTGGAAAATCTAGCTTATTGGAATTCTGAAATTCATCATCTGGAAATATAATTTGCACTATAATGTCTATTTCTTTATGAATTATGACTGGGAAATAAGCTCAAGTTCCACATTCAGCTGATATTTTAGCTGATTTCCTGATTTTGTTGTTTTTATTTCCATGAATAGTTTTCAGTTGATTCTTCCTATTAATTCTTTCTAAAACTGGTGTAAGTAGGAATCCATAAGTGGGATAGCTAAACAGAGGAGAAAAGGCAGGTTTTGTTTAGTGATGTTTGCCCCAGATTAAATGATTACAATTCACACCTCTGCTTTTTAATTTTAAAGAAAAAAAACAGAATTAGACAGCTGTGCTGTCTCAATGAAATTGAGCATTTGGAATGAACAAGTACTTAGTATATTGGTTGTCTCTCTAGAAGAACTAGAATTACTTATCCTCAAAATTCATTATACATCAGAATTATCTGAGATACTTGTTGAAAATGAAAATTCTTGTCCCTAAGCTGAAGATTGTTTTTATTATTTCTTTTAAAAATTTATTTTTCAATTATAGTTTGTATTCAATATTACTTTGTGCTAGTTTGGGTGTATAGCATAGTGGTTAGACAATCATATGCTTTGCAAACTGTTCCCACAAATATCGCCAGTACCCACCTGCACCATACATAGTTATTACAATATTATTGACTATATTCCCTATGCTGTACTTTACAGCCCCATGACTATCTTGTAACTACCAATCTATACTTCTTAATCCCTTCAGCTTTTAAAAATATATTCTTATTGATTTCAGAGAGGAAGGGGGAGGGAGAGAAATAGAAACATCAATGATAAGAAAGAATCATTGATCTGCTGCCTTTTGCACACCCCCTACTGGGGATGGAGCCCGCAACCCGGGCATGTGCCCTTGGCCAGAATCAGACCCTTCAGTCTGCAGGCCGACGCTCTATCCACTGAGCCAAACCAGCTAGGGCCCTTTAACTTTTTCACAAAGCCTCCAGAACCCCTCTTCTGGCAATCATCAGTCAGTTCTCTGAAACTATGAGTGTGTTTCAATTTTATTTGTTCTTTATTTTGTTTATTCTATTTCACATGTGAGTGAAATCATATGGTATTTGTCTTTTTCTGTCTGACTTATTTCACTTAGCATAATACCCTCTAGGTTCATCCATGTATATGCAAATGTTAAGATTTCATGCTTTTTATGGTCTAGTAATATTCCATTGTATATATGTATGACTACTTTTTTTTATCCACTTATCTACTGATGGGCACTTACGTTGCTTCCATATTTCAGCTATTGTAAATAATTCCGCAATGAACATAGGGGTGCATATATTCTTTCAAATTAGAGTTTTTGGATCTTTGGATATATAGCCAAAAGTAGAATCACTGGGTCATAAGGTACTTCCATTTTTAATTTTTTAAGAACCTTTCATACTATTTTGCATAGTGGCTGCAACAATGTGCATTCCCACCAACAGTGCACGAGGGTTTCCTTTTCTCCACATCCTCATATGACACTTGTTTACAGATTTATGGATGATAGCCATTTTGCCAAGTGTGAGGTGATAGCTCATCATGGTTTTAATTTGGATTTCTCTGATAGTTAGTGATATTGAACATCTTTTCATATGTCTATTGGCCATTTTTATGTCCCCTTTGGAGATGTGTACCAGCTGAAAATTCTTTTTTTTCTTTATTGATTAAGGTATTACAATAGTGACCTTATCCCTCCATTGCCCCACCACCACACTCCCGTTCATGCCCTCACCACCCCCCCTGGTGTCTGCGTCCATTGGTTATGCTTATATGCATGCATACAAGTCCTTTGGTTGATCTCTCCCCCTTACCCACACCCTCCCCTACCTTCCCTCTGAGGTTTGAGCATCTGATTGATGCTTCTCTGTCTCTGGATCTGTTTTTGTTCATCAGTTTATGTTGTTCATTATTTTCCACAAATGAGTGAGATCATGTGATATTTATCTTTCTCTGACTGGCTTATTTCGTTTAGCATAATGCTCTCCAGTTCCATCCATGCTGTTGCAAGTGGTAAGAATTCCTTCTTTTTTACCATAGCGTAATATTCCATTGTGTAGATGTACCACTGTTTTTTAATCCACTCATCTGCTGATGGGCACTTAGGCTGTTTCCAAATCTTAGGTATGGTGAATTGTGCTGCTATGAACATAGGGGTGCATATATCCTTTCTGATTGGTGTTTCTAGTTTCTTGGGATATATTCCTAG
>NW_005364953.1:5513742-5522695 GCF_000412655.1 Myotis brandtii
GGGCTTTCTTTGTTTTGTTGATGGTTTCTTTTGCTGTGCAGAAGCTTTTTATTTGGATGTAGTCTCATTTGTTTATTTTCTCTTAATTTCCATTGCCCTAGGAACTGTATTGGTGGAGATATTGCTTTGGCATATGTCTGAGATTTTGCTGCCTGCGGATTCCTCTAATATTTTTATGGTTTCCCATCTTACCTTTAAGTCCTTTATGCATTTTGAGCTTATTTTTTGTGTATGGTATAAGTTGGTGGTCTAGTTTCATTTCTTTGCATGTGTCTGTCCAATTTTCCCAACACCATTTATTGAAGAGACTGTCTTGACTCCATTGTATGCTCTTGCCTCCTTTGTCAAATATTAATTGAGCATAGTGGTTTGGGTCGATTTCTGGGTTCTCTATTCTATTCCATTAGTCTATATGTCTGTTCTTGTGCCAGTACCAGGCAGTTTTAAGAACACTAGCTTTGTAATACAGCTTGATATCTAGTATTTTTTTATATCTGGTATTGAGACCCCTCCTACTTTGTTCTTCTTTCTCAGGATTGCTGCAGCTATTAGGGGTCTTTTTTTCTCCAGATGAATTTTTGGAGAGTTCATTCTAGGTCTGTGAAATATACTGTTGGTATTTTAATGGGGAGTGCATTGAATCTATAGATTGCTTTGGGTAGTATGGACATTTTAATGATGTTGATTCTACCAATCCATGAACACGGTATGTTCTTCCATCTGTTTATGTCTTCCTCTATCTCTTTTGATTCTTATTGAATAGGTGTGGGGTGAGGCCCAGAAGCATGCCTTTCAAAAAGGTGATACTGGTAACAGTGGTCCCTAGACCTCATCTGCTCTATATCTACCTATATCCTGAGCATCCCAATGAATATGGACTTCTCCTTGATTGTTTCTACCACTGAGATTCTGTGGATATCAGCAAAAAATCTAGGTAAGTGTACCCCACATTCCTCAAATATAAGGGGTGGCAGGATTAGTTACAGTTGTTATTGTCAGAATGGGACAGCTCAAACATCCTGGGCAAGTCACAGGACAGTGTTCCCACAAGCAAATATAGAGAGAAAGGACATTCCAGGATGAAGCAGCAGTTTGAATAAGGATACAGTTCAGATGTTCAAAGTATAGGATTTGTAGTCAAGCCTACCTGGGCTCATACTCCAGCTCTACCATTTTATTTATTTTTTAAATTTAAGTTCTTTATTGTTTAATGTATTACATAAGTCTCCTTTTTCTCCCATGGACCTCTCCCCAGCTGCCCCCAACCCCCAACCTCACCACCCATCTGTGTCCATTGGTTATGCTAACATGCATGCATACAAGTCCTTTGGTTGATCTCTTACCCCTCTCCTCCCCGCTGCCTTTCCTCATAGGTTGGACAGTCTATTCAATGCTTCTATGACTCTGGTTCTGTTTTTGTTCTCAGTTTATGTTGTTCATTATATTCCACAAATGAGTGAGATCATGTGATACTAATCTTTCTCTGACAGGCTTATTTTACTTAGCATAGTGCTCTCTAGTTCCACCCATGCTGTTGCAAATGGTAAGAGTTCTTTCTTTTTTACATCACCGTAGTATTCCATTGTGTAGATGTACCACCCTGCTCTACCATTTTATAATATCTTTATCCACTGCCCTGTTTTCCATATATCTGTCAACCTCCTGTTTTCATATCTTAAATCATTATTTTCACATTACCCTAAGGTATAATATTCTCAGAACTGCACATGCTCAATTAAGGTATTATCTATCCTCACTCAAAGGTCTTTACCACTACTTCTGTCTCTGTTATTGTGCATGTTTTTGTCTAGAAGTCTCGCCATTTTATTTCATTTTTATCCTAAGATTCTCTTGTGAAATTTTTACCAATTTATTCTCCAAACATAGATGCTATTACTTAGTTACTATATAGCATTTTCATCTCAGGTTTCCAAATATAAGTACTAATTTAAGTGCAAATTTTAGATGCTATTTGCCACCTTTTCCTGGATGACCTATCTCAGTTCACCTAAAATTCTCCTGTACTAAAGTTCTGATGCTTCTGTTACCCTGTAGAATAACTTCATGTAAGATCACATCTATTGAAAGGAAGTAGATCAAGGATGGATTCATAAAACAGTCTGCATTTGAACCGAGCCTTTAGAGATGGGCAGTTTTTCCACAGAGAGAGAGGGTGTTCTAGAAAGAGGCAACAGTATGAACAAAGGCAGAATCTTCAGAGCTTCTGATTCAATGTAGAGACCAGAAATAGCTATTTTAAGTGAGTAACCCATGCAATTCTAATGCACATGGTTCAAAGACAATAGTTTGAGTAATACTACTTGGGTTCATTGATTCTGTGGCAATATTTAAACTAAAGGGCTTTGCTCTCCAGATTCATGTAGACATGCTATAATGCATACAACTACTGGCTTGGTTGTGAAAAGTTACCCTTTTAATATGATGGAAAATGTGAAGGGGATTGGGGGCAATCACAGAACCCTCTACAATATTTACAAAATTGAAGGATGGAAGCATAACATTTAATCCAAAGAGAATTCAAAGTGAAACATCCATGAGTTTCAAAAATTATTTATTTAGAACATTCCAACTTTCTAAGAAGATTCTTCTGCCAGTTTAATACAGATGACATATTGCAAAAATAGATGAAAGAAAAAATAAAAACAAAATCCTTCATGCGTCTGCCTCAAGAGAGCTTTGCTTTATACAGTTTCAAAGAAAGAGATCCTGGTATTTCTCAACAGTTTTTGAATTAAAGAAATGTGTGCCTTTAGCCCTGGAAAGTCAGGTTCAGAAAACATTTTTCCATAGATTCTAGTCTAATTAGGGTATAAGGCTTTAGGAAGGATATAGTGAATATAAGAAACAGAAGTAAAATTCATAAATCTGTTCATTGTCCAGTTTTTGGAGCAAAGCAAAGTGGAATACAAACACTAGAAGAGAGGCAAGCTTGGCCTTGGGCTTTGAAAAAGGGCATCTAAGATGAAAGATGCTGCACAGCACAGGTGGTATGAATTGATGTCAAGATGACTTATCTCACCCCTTTTCTGGTTCATCATGGAGCTTCCTTTGTGATCTCCTATATAAATCAAAAAGGCTACAGTAAAATAGGCAGAGAATTGCATACGTGAAAAATCACACAAATGCCTCACCTTATTACTGCACAATCAACCTACATTTTCCTCTACAAAGACAGTTTGTATTTGGTTTCTATTTGTTTTGTATTTGTTGACATACTGCTATATAATTTTCTTCAAATTGTTCTCTGGGACTGTATCTTCTTTCCTCAACTGGACTGAATACCCCTCAAAGCCAAAGGTCATTCATGTGATTTCTTTGGTAGCTCCTCATATTTCAGAGCACATTATTCTGGGCACATCCTGGGAGTTGAAGATGTACTTGAGGATTGCCTCCATACAACAGTGAAAGGCAGCTGTGAACTCTTCTTCATTTTGTTCAGCTGCCAAAAGGTGGGGCCTAGCCCTGACCGGTTTGGCTCAGTGGATGGAGCGTCGGCCTGCGGACTCAAGGGTCCCGGGTTCGATTCCGGTCTCGATTCCGGTCAAGGGCATGTACCTTGGTTGTGGGCACATCCCCAGTGGGGAGTGTGCAGGAGGCAACTGATCGATGTTTCTAGCTCTCTATCCCTCTCCCTTCCTCTCTATAGAAAATCAATAAATATATTTTTTTAAAAAGGTGGGGCCTAAGGTTAATTTGTATTAATAAACTTGCAGCCTTGCCAGCAAATACTCAAATGAAAACTGTCTCACCCCATAATGGTACTCTCAAGGAGATTAGTTTATGTTTTCTGATTGGCTTCTGATAGTAACAAGTATTGTGATTTCTGTCAGTACTGATGTTACCTTATGGGGGCTTTTCACCTTACTACTTAGGTTCATAAAGCTACCTCATTTTAAGAAAAAAGCTTCTTCAAACAAAGTGATAGAAGGTTTTTTAAGGGACTCTCTGATAACCACTTCATCCAAAAAAGCGTTCTACTTTATTTCAGAGCTGAAGGGCAGATCTAGAACTCTGTGCAGGTCTTATGTAAAAAACCTTAATTATTTTGTTCAGAAGATTTTCATCCTTGGCTTTCATTGCATATAATCACTATTGTTGTTCCACAGAGCACATGAAATTAAAAATACAGTGAGACAGAGGTTTTGAAGGAGGAAAACTTTTTACATTAATAAAACTATAAATAAAGATGCATTGAAAGACTCTTTGAAAAGGGGTAATAAAAATCACTATTATCTCAAATCATAAATACAATTCCCTTCTGGAGGTTTTCATTAAAATATATTTCAAAGACAAACTCAAATTCATACTTTGATAGTAAAAAGAATACCTAACAAGTGTGCTAACATTAGTCTGTACTGACTAAAAATCATTTTGATAGAATTCTGATTCTGAAAATATTTCTCAGATAGTTGAAATACAGTAGCATGTAGAGAAATACATAATATCCTTATGCAGAGAAATATTTCCAAGACCCTCTCATCAGTACCATCTGAACTCTAAGTGGGTTGCTCAGGTGTAGGAATGAGTTAAGATCCAAACAGTCACTATTTTGTCTCTTCATATCAAATGGAAGATCAGGGGAAATACATCAAAGCATGAATCTACATCTTTAACATCTTAAGCATGGTATTGATTCTTTCCCCAAGTCAAAGTAAATTGCAATTCTATGAGCAATCTCTCGGACTCTGAACACTAACTGTCTGATCCTAAGCCTGGATGTAGATACAAAATGGGTTGACATTGTGTTCTACACCTAATGAGCTTATTGATCAATGACTTTTTAATATTTTCTTTGATTTACTTTATAAGCACAATAAAAATAGTCAGGACATGGGTGAGAAAATACAGTCACTATACCTATGCTATAAATGTCCTATACTTTTCTCATGGGAATCTTTCACTAAATTGACAATAAATATAACAATCACCACACAGCAGCAGAAGCAACATGACAACAATGATGGCTAATATTGGTTAAGCACTTACTGTGTATTCAAGTTACTATACCAAGTAATTTGTATTCATTAACTTCATAATTTCATACAATACTATGAAATGCATTTTGTGTCCTATTATCATCATTTAATACATTTAAAAGCCCCATGGCACATGATTATTATTATCCCAAAGGTACAGATGAGAAAGTTCCTAGACCTAAAACATTCAGCTATTAATGACAGAGCCAGAATATAAGATAGGGCCAGTTCAAAAAAACTGGCTTAGTGGCTCACGGAGCACTGTAATTTTCTGAATTTTGTTGAATAGAAGAGCCTTTGGCTATTTTATTCAATGGATTTGCATCATGGGTATTATCCCAGCTACCTTTATAGTGATCCTTTACCAGTTAAGAATTTATAGGTTGGTGTATTATGTCTCAAATCTATTCAAATACTACAGCATATTTACTATTATTATATCATTATCTTGTATGTAGATGAATTTCAAAAAGTGTTCATAGGTTTCTTTCCTGCAGAGAATTTAAGGAAATCATCAGTCAAGAACAAAGCTCTGCTAATTAGGTTGGAGTCTGCCTGTCTGTCTAATGGAGGCCATCAGCAAGGAAAATGAGAAGCAGTCAATGAAGGCACTTCTGTCTCAACAACACACAGAAAGGAACTGGCATGATTTTAACAAACTAAATGTAACAATGAACACTCAAAAATCTATGCATTTTATGAAATATGGATTCAGAATACTACATACATTATATTTGCAGGGCCATTGACTAAAAAACTATATACATTTTTATTTTTACATATTGATTTTATATGTATGAATATTTATGTAAAAATATATATTTGCATTTAAACTAACCACATTGACCAAAAAAAGAGACAATTTGAAAGATCTAGCTAGTAAAGAGCCAAAGAAAATGTGTAGAAGCTCCTTTGGCTCCAATTCAGTGTTGTTAGAAATAATGCATAGAATGAAACTCCATTTGACAGCTTGATAGGTAATAGAATATCAGGTAACATCTACCTATGCTTTAGTGATGGTAATTCAATGTTGATAACTTTACACTTATATTTATATCAATTTTTATAGTTTAAAACAAAACATGTTCAAGAAAACTACAGAATAAAATTCAGCATAACAAGACAAAAGAAAAATTAAACCCCGCTATTTTAAATCAAAGATAAAAAAATAAGATTTAAGACTGAAAAATGGAAAACAAGATTCTGAACTAAAAAATTAAAGTTAATAAATTATACAAGAAAACAAAGCTGAATGAATTATTTTGGTGATGTTGAGTTGAATATATTTGAGATTTTAATTAATATTTTGGGTAATACAAATGAGTGTCACAAGATTGTATTAAATTCATCTTATTCTGGGAAATAACAAGTAAACAGAGGGTAAAAATAGTGTTTATCAGAAGAACCAAGGAATGCTTTTTCCAATAATGAGAAATATTCTGCTTCATTGAACTGAAGATCATGAATGAGTTAGTAACTACACTCTTTGAAAAATGATGTCAATTGAATCCCAAGGGTCATCTTCTAGAAGAGCACAGGAGGTACAATACATATATTTGAAAAGATGGTTGTTTTTATTCATACATAGCATTGCATCTTGATTTAGGTAATAAATGGTAAAGAGAAAGGAAAGTACAAGCTCTTCAATACAGAGGTAAAAACTTATATTCACTGGTTTAGTTTTATGTTCACATTTCCTTTTTCTCTTCATCCCTTTCCAAACTTTCACACTCAACTTTATAAACATCCACTCAATATTTTAGCTGTCAGGATCACTGCTAATGATGGTGTTTTATTGATTTTTGTTCACAATGTATTTATTCAACAAATACATATTTAGCAAAATCCTCTGTAAAATATAGTGCTAGGTGATGGGGATATAATTATGAACAAATTGGGCAACATTCTTTACCCTCATTGAGCTGATCCTCTATTTGGGAATAAAGGTATTACTTTAAAAAAATTTAAAATTACATAATGGGATACCTATTATCAAATATGAATGTTCATGTATACTCCTTCTCTAGATATATGCAAATGAAATAAGGATAAAATGTATTGTGAATAGATTATCAAGAGAAAAGCAACCAGAATAGACTAAAAACCACACTCATAAGAGATTGCCATACTACTCCAGTATATTATATGTTTTCAGCATGCTGTCTGTGTAGAGCGGCATGGAAGATAGATCATGGGGCCAAGATGTTTAAATAGAACAGTATGATTATAAAGCAAATCCTATTGGTTTAGAAACCAAGTCAATCCTAAGAATTTATAAATCCTAGACATTATGAATGATAGCAGGATTTAGAGTATCTATAATAATAAAAACATAATATGCTAATTAGACCGGACAGCCGAACGACCTTCTGGACATCCTTCCAGACAACCTTACAGACGAAGCTGGGGCTACAAGAGCCGAGCCCCTTGCACAAATTTTGTGCATCGGGCCTCTAGTGTCAAAAAAGCAGCATAATGCTTAAGTGGACTGAGATTATTTCAAGTTAACAGAGTAATGAAAAGCCTCATACAACAAGTACAGTTTGAAATAGGGTTTCAAAGAAACATGCAATTTTTATAAACATCATTGGGATTGTGGTTGACAAGAAGAGGGAAGGTATTTTCTTAGAGAAGAACAGGATTTAAAAAAACATAGATGTGAAGTGAAAAGCATATTATAAACCCTATGAAATGAACAGTTTGTCATCACTGAGATGAGTTACAAGCCTACATAGATGGTCACAGATCCTGAGCTAGAAGAGTCACAGTAAGGATGGCATAACACGGAGATTCAGAAAACACATTCATTGAAAAATCTATAGACCTTTGTGGCTCATTTCATATGAAGGGTCTGGGAGAAAGAGAAAAGCAAGTGTTTATACATGAGTAATTAGTAAGATAACTACTAAATAAGAAATATTGTGGGCTTTGTTATACTTAGCCCTCACTTTCATACACTTAACAAGAACACCCTAAAATATCATTTTTTGCCTAATTTTGTATGCCAGTTGACAAATAATAATTATGACTTGTTGCATGCTCGTATAACCTGCCAGCCAGTAATTTAGTTTGGTGGCATTGTCATCTATGTCTGAAGAACAAAACCTGTGGTATAAGTGTTGAATACTTAGATACATTATAATTTCATTTGATGACAAATGAGAGGAGCTGAAAAAAGAGAAAATGTCCATGTTTGTAACAGAAGCACAATTCTCATAAATTAGTCCAAATGAGATGAATATAAAAATCAAGTGGAATAAAATCTGGCTAAATTTGTTAGATTTAAACTTGCATCAACTTGTAAAAGAAAAACTTTGTTTAAAAAGTACATGGCAAAAATATATCAATTAAATGTGTATCTAAATAAGAGTTTTGTTTCACTATGTTTTTTTATCTTTAACAAAAGCACTTAAGTAGTCCAAAATTCTTGTGATATATTTGACCTGATATGTTTTCTTAAGTATACATTACAGTAAAGTACTGACTGATGATAATTCAGGAAGGTAAGCCATTTTTTTTACATATGAGATAATTTTATTTTAGTAATGTAGAGTGTGAAGTAATGGCAGACATCAATGTGGGAATAGTTAGTAAGCAGTTATAAATGTAGGACTGGAGCTCAGATTGGAATTAAGTGTTTGAGAATTATATGGCCAGAGGTATATGGACCATGAGAGTAAAATTTGAATGGTTAGTAACAGATCCAGGAATATTGTATAGACATTGCTCATTCTATATATATATATACTAGAGGCCCAGTGCACAAAAATTTGTGCACTCGGGGGGCGGGGGAGGGGGGGCCCCCCAGCCCGGCCTGTGCCCTCTCGCAGTCTGGGACCCCTCCGGAGATAACGACTTGCTGGCTTAGGCCTGCTTCCGGGTGGCAGAGGGCAGGCCCAATTCCTAAGTGCAGCCCCTGGTCAGGCTCAGAGCAGGGCCGATTGGGGAGTTGGGGC
>NW_005364953.1:5524687-5528475 GCF_000412655.1 Myotis brandtii
AGAGAGAGAGAGATAGGTGTTTTTTAATCTCTGAATGGCTGAGAACTAGAACTAAAGTATCTAAGCTAGAAGTCACATTTTTGTAAAACAGGCATAGAAAGCCTTTATCCACTGACTTACTAAGAAATGTGGCCATCTTGAAAATTTTGTGAAAAGAGTCACCTGCAAGGAATCAGAACCCAAGCTAGTGCCACATGTGGAAAAATGCACAATTTATACTGTACAAAGAAAATGAACAAATCAACAAAATAATATAAAATTCACTTTAGAACCACTGAAACCTATAGAGGTTCAAAAGAATTAAATATGAAATTTCTTAAAGCAAGTCAGCACAATCCAGTGCATAAAAAAGAATCCCATAAAAATAACTAATTTGAAGATGAGGTTACAGTACCACACATGAAAGCAAACCACAATGAAAGTGTGAACAAATAGAATAAACATAAGAAGTAACATATTGTGAACTACACATGATAGAAAAAAATTAAAACCATCTTTACAATAAGTATTTTTTAAATGATCAAGAGTTAAACGAAGAAATAGATACCATGTAAAAGGCAAGATCAAGACACCATAACAAAAATGACAATCAAAAAGAAATTTTGAAATAAAAATGCAGGCATTTGAATAAAGAACTTGAGGAAAAGATAAAAGTAGATTAGATATAGTTGAAAAGATACTTAGTGAAATAGAATATAGATCTGAGGAATTTAGACAGATTGAAGCAAAGAGCATTAAAGAAATGGAAGATATAAAAGAGAAATCCAACCAATATGGGGGACAATATAGGAAAATCCAATCAAGTAGTATTTAATCAGAGTTCTAAAAGAAGAAAAAAGGAGATGAGAAACAGACAATGTTCCAAAAAGAATTGGCTGAATTTCCAGAGTTGAGGAATGACAAAACATTCCATAATTGAGGAATAACAAAACAGCTTAGCCTTAAAAAAATATACTAGATAATGAACAAAATTCAAAATAGGAAACCTACATCTGTACTTATCAATTGGAAAAATGAGAAATATAAAAGAAAAAGATAAAATATGAATGCCTACCAGAGAGAAAAGTCTATCTACAATGGAACTCTACTCAGACTTATATAAGACTTCTTGTCAGCAAAAAAAAAAAATGTCAGAAGTAAGTGGAATAATATCTTCAAAGTTGAGAGAGAATAACTCAATTTAAAAGTATAAACTTATTTAAAGTACATTTAAGAAAGAGATTTAAATAAACAAATTTTTAGACCTACAAAATTTCAGAGCTTACTGCTACAGAGTATACACGAGTATAAAAAAAAGGAGTGTTGAAATACAAGAACAATGGTACAAGTACAAATTGGTTAATTGTGTTAGTAAATTTGCACAAGTAATGGGTAACTCTAAATAAAAAGTTAGTAATAATGATAATGATTACTAGAAAATTCAAAGACAGTGTGCATCTTTTTTTAAATATATTTTATTGATTTTTACAGAAAGGAAGGGAAAGGGATAGAGAATCAGAAACATTGATGAGAGAGAAACATCGATCAGCTGCCTCCTGCACACCCCCCACTGGGGATGTGCTCACAACCAAGGTACATGCCCTTGACCGGAATCGAACCTGGGACCCTTCAGTCCGCAGGCCAACACTCTATCCACTGAGCCAAACTGGTTAGGGTGACAGTGTGCATCTTAAATGCTAGAAAGCAATAGCATGAAAATAGTAGGAGATGTTCGAGTCAAAGTATTCTAAGATCACTGTGGGAAATAGGATATTGACACTGATTAATTATAACACTTTTAGGTTAAGCACACATGTACAAACCTAAAGGAAACCAGTAAAGTATTAGAAAGACAAATTCCAAACAAGTCAAAAAGGAAACATGTATGAAATATAGGTTAAAAACTCAATTGATTTGATAGATCACAAGAAAAGACAGTAGAAATTGGTCTAATTATTTAGATATCACAACTAATATAATTATTAAACCCTATCTTAAAAGACTGGTAGAAATGCAATCCAGATATATATTAGTGAGAAAAAACTGCAAAAATATGAAAAAGATGCACCACGATAGTACAAATAGTATTAACCAATAGCAAACCAATGGAGAGGATGGAATACCATCCTAGCTAATAAAAGAATAATATGCATATTAACCAAAACTCCGTCACTCCATCACAAAGATGGCGGCGGCCACAGAGATGGAGCGAGCAGGAGGCTGGGGTTGCCCCTGGCGATGGAAGAAGCCAAGCTTCCCACCTGCCCTGGCCAGCCCTCGACTCTACACAAGGCTACAAAGTTTCAATTATAGACGATAAATAAATCCCAGATACCTGCTGAAAAAAAGAAAAAAGGACAGGCTGAGATCTTGGGTCACTGGGGAGCGTAGCCAGCCTGAAAACGGCCCTCAGCCCCTCACCCAGGCTGGGCAGGCACCCCAGCGGGACCCCCCTCCCTGAAGGGGCCGTGGCCAGCCTGAAAACAGCCATCAGCCCCCACCCAAGATGGCCAGGCACCCCAGTAGGGACCCCCAACCTGAAGGGGGTGTGGCCAGCCTGTAAACAGCCATCAGCCCCTCACCCAGGCTGGCCAGGAACCCCAGCGGAACCCCCACCCTGATCCGGGACACTCTGCAGGGCAAACCAGCCAGCCCCCACCCGTGCACCAGGCCTCTATCCTATATAATAAAAGGGTAATATGCAAATTGACCCTAACAGCAGAATGACTGGGAATGACCAGTCACTATGACACATACTGACCACGAGAGGGCAGACGCTCAATGCAGGAGATGCCCCCTGGTGGTCAGTGTGTTCCCACAGGGGGATCTCTGCTCAGCCACAGGCCAGGCTGCCAGCTGCCAGCACAGTGGTGGTGGCAGGAGCCTCTCCCGCTTCCTCAGCAGTGCTAAGGTTGTCCCACTGCAGCTTAGGCCTGCTCCCCACTGGCAAGTGGACATCCCCCAAGGGCTCCTGGGCTGCCAGAGGGATGCCTGACTACCAGCTTAGGCCCGATCCCCAAGGGAACGGGCTTAAGCCAGCAGGTGGACATCCCCTGAGGGGGCCCAGACTGCCAGAGGGCACAGGCTGGGCTGAGGGACCCCCCTAGTGCACAAATTTTTCTGCACTGGGCCTCTAGTACATTTCATAAAATAAATATACTATCTCTCTATCATCTATCATTTATCTATTTTAACCTGTATACAAAGCAAAAAAAGATGATTTTAAAAATAAAGAATTATATTTCAATATTATGTCATTTATGTAAGGTTAAAATTTCAAAACATTTCATACTATTTATGAAAATACATACACTTCATTTTTTTTGCATGCATCTGTCCAATTTTCCCAACACCATTTATTGAAGAGACTATCTTGACTCCATTGTATGCTCTTGCCTCCTTTGCCAAATATTAAAACAGCATAATGGCTTGGGTTAATTTCTGAGTTCTCTGTTCTGTTCTTGCGCCAGTACAAGGCAGTTTTGAGAACAGTGGCTGTGTAATATAGCTTGATATGTGTTATTGTGATGCCTCCAACTTTACCCTTCTTTCTTAGGATTGCTGTGGCCATTCAGGATCTCTTTTTATTACAGACTAGAATCCCGGTAACAAAAATTTGTGCACTCGGGGGGGGGGTCCCCTCAGCGTGGCCTGTGCCCTCTCACAGTCTGGGACCCCTCGGGGGATGTCCACTTGCCAGCGGGGAGCAGGCCTAAGCTGCAGTCAAACATCCTTAGTGCTGCTGAGGAGGCGGGAGAGGTTCCAACCACCACTGCTGTATTGGCAGCCATCAGCCTGGCTTGTGGCTG
>NW_005364953.1:5529956-5535903 GCF_000412655.1 Myotis brandtii
CTGGCCAGGCACCCCAGTGGGGACCCCCACCCTGAAGGGGGTGTGACCAGCTGCAAACAGCCATTAGCCCGTCATCCAGGCTGGCCAGGCACCCAGGCGGGACCCCCACCCTGATCCGGGACACCCTTCAGGGCAAACCAGCTGGCCCCCACCTGTGTACCAGGCCTCTATCCTATATAGTAAAAGGGTAATATGCAAACTGACCCTAACAGCAGAAAGACTGGGAATGACTGGTCACTATGACACACACTGACCACCAGGAGGCAGACGCTCAATGCAGGAGCTGCCCTCTGGTGGTCAGGGCGCTCTCACAAGGGAGGAGCTCTGCTCAGCCACCAGCCAGGCTGATGGCTGCCAGTACAGCGGTGGTGGCAGGAGCCTCTCCTGTCTCCTCAGCAGTGCTAAGGATGTCCGACTGCAGTTTAGGCCTGCTCCCCGCGGGCAAGTGAACATCCCCTGAGGGCTGCCGGGCTGCCAGAGGGATGTCTGATTGCCATCTTAGGCCCAATCCCCCTGGGAGCGGGCCTAAGCCAGCAGGTGGTCATCCCCTGAGTTGTCCCAGACTGCGAGAGGGCACAGACTGGGCTGAGGGATCCCCTCTACCCCCCGAATGCACAAATTTTTGTGCACTGGGCCTCTAGTCTATAATAATAAAAGCATAATATGCAAATTGACCCAATGGCCAAACAGTGGAACAACTGTTCATGCAATCACACTATGACACCCATTGGCGCCAGGCCAGCCAAGGCAGATGCCATGTGATTAATTGGGGGCCCAGCCATTGCCCCATGATCGCCCTTTAGAGGGAGGCCAAGGCCACCAACCGGCAGGCTGCAGTGGGTGGGCAGGGCCTCCCTCTGCAGGAGCCATCCATTGTGGAGCCCCAGCCAGGTGGGTGGGGCTTACCTCTTTGGAGCGATCCATCACAGGGATCCTGGACTGTGAGAGGGAATAGGCCAGACTGAGGGACCCACCCCCCCAGTGCATGAATTTCATGCACTGGGCCTCTAGTGTGGAATATAATGAACAACATAAACTGATGAACTGAAATAGAACCAGAGACATAGAAGCATTGAACATACCATCCAACCTCAGAGGGAAGGTGGGGGGAGGAGGATGTGGGGGAGAAATCAACCAAAAGACTTGTATGTATGCATATAAGCATAACCCATGGACACAGTCAGTGGGGGTAGGGGTTGAGGGCATGTGCTGCAGGGGTGGGAATTAGTGGGGAGAGGTCAATGGGGGAAAAAGCATTCATATGTACTACTTTAAACAATAAAAAATTTTAAAAAAGAAAAAACATACACTTATGTGGTAATTTATAAATAAAAACATGGATTTTGGAAGCTTATGCTAGAAATATTAATTGTAACAGTAAGGTCCTATTTCTTCTCAGAAACATCAAAAGAAAAGACAGCAAATGAAGAAGATATTAATTAGTATTTATTTAGTATTTAGTATTAGTCAGTGTTATAAACACTTTTTATGTATTAAATTATTTAATCTTACACTATGAGGTTGATATTTTAACTATGTATTGGATACTTAGTTGTTCGTTATATTACACAATAGAATTTTATGTTTCAAATATTTAATAATTATAATAAAATGTTCTAGTTGGTTAGAAGTTACCAGTCATGTTTAAGACTATAATTTTAATACATGCAAGACTTAGATAAAGATGATAAAATATAACAGATTTAGCTCACTTTAAAAGTTCTGCAGTGCATCCCCCCCCACTGCTACCCCACATACATGCAATATAGACACAAGTAAAGATCATACTTTCTAAGCATAAAGGGTGTGCTTGTTATTTTATTTTTATCTCCACATGACACTCAGTGATGGGTTATAAATCAAACTAGTTTCAATAGATGTTGATTAAATACAAAGGAGTGACAGATGACATATTTTAAGCTCTATGCAAACAAAGTAGCAGTTATTATTATAAATTTGCTATTTGAAAAGTCAGCTCATTTAATATTTTCTCATTTTTATATATAATGTAATAATTTGGTGCATGCTATTTTCATTGCTAAAGATAATGCTACAGATCTACTTGCACTAAAATATTAACTAAGATATTTTTCAAGAAGCAGTACATTACTGCATGAATGGAGCTGGAGAGCATTATGCTAAGTGAAATAAGTCAGACAGAGAAAGATAAATATCACATAATCTCACTCATTTGTGGACTATAATGAACAACATAAACTGATGAACAAAAACAGATTTAGAGACAGAGAAGCATCGATCAGATGGTCAAACCTTAGAGGGAAGGTAGGGGAGGGTGGGGGTAAGGGGGAGAGATCAGCCAAAGGACTTATAAGCATAAGCGATGGACGCAGACAACAGGGGGTGAGGGTGAGGTCAAGACGGGGGAGGAGGGGACAATGGGGGGATAAAGACACATTTGTAATACCTTAATCAATAAAAAGTTAAAAAAATAAAATAAAACTATTAAACTTAAAAAAAGAAGTACATTACTTATATTTATGCCTGATTAAACAACATGGTGATCATGCATTTGCATCTACAATATGCCTAGAAGGTTTGTGGTTTCATGAGCTAGAGATATAACTACAGCTTAAGAGGATAAAACTTGTGCCTGGCCAGTGTTGCCCAGTGGTTTACCCGTCATGACCGGGTTGCAGGCTCAATGATTCTCTCTCATCACTGGTGTTTCTACTTCTCTCCCCCTTTCCCTTCCTCTCCAAAATCAATTTAAAAAATTAAAAGGAGGATAAAAATTGTCCCTAAAAATTGTATTAAACACTTACTTTAAACAAGGCACCTTAACGTGAGCTTATTAATATGCACTTTACAGAACTGAGCTCATCAGTGAGAATTTCACTTGCTAGAACTTGAAATACTTTGTCTTAGCAAGATCAGCATATTGGCATTCCTGCTAATTCTGCATCACAAATACTATTTTTAAAAGTCTCAATCAATAACTCTTGCCAATTTGGGAAACAATGGAAGGAACACAGACATCAGCAGACCACATTTGTTTGCACACTGTAATCTTGAGCAAGTTATTTTTCCTTTCTAAGGATCTGCTTTTCTTGTCTGGAAACTGAGGGCATTAAGCTAGATCATCCTGAAGATTTTGTCCCTGAATCAATCAAAGAGAATAATTTTTTTAAAGTATGAATCTGCATATTAAAATCTAGCTTTATTTTTGAAAGCTAAACTATATTTTATGTTCTTTGAATTTAGTGGGGTAATATAGGTTAATAAAATAAGTTTCAGGTGTACATTTCTATAATGCATCATCTATATAGTGTATTGTGTGTATACCGCCCCAAGTCCAGTCTCCTTCCATCACCATTTATCCCCCCTATACCTTCTTTTACCTCCCTCCACCCCTTTTCCCTCTGATTATCACCACATTGTTTTTTGTGTCTATAACGGGTGTTTTTTCTTAGCTTAATCCCTTCACATTTTTCACCTAGCCTCCCAACTTACCTCCTCTCTAACAGTTGTCAGTCTGTTCACAATATCCATGAGTCTGTTTCTATTTTGCTTGTTAGCTTATTTCATTCATTAGGTTTCATATATAATTGAAATTATATGGTATTTGTCTTTCTTTGACCAGCTTATTTCACTTAGCATAGTACCCTCCAGGTCCATACATGCTGTTGCAAAAGCTAACATCTCCTTGTTCATTGCAGTGTTATTTAAAATAGCCAAAATTTGGAAGCAGCCCAAGTGCCCATCAGTAGATGAGTGAATAAAAATTCTGTGGTACATTTACAAATTTTTATTTTTTAAAGTTTTGAAGGTTAAATGAAAGACAGCAGAACCAATGTCCTTTAAGAAGTAGAAATAGAGAAACTAGGGTCCTGGGACTTTTAATTGAAAAAAATTGCATTTTATATAACCCTAATAAGTGTTTCTGAATACTCCTATAATAAATTTTATGTTCTGAATAATATGAGAGGACTTTTGTTGGAGATTTTTGTTGTGTATGTAGAATCTACTGGACTGAATAAATAATTTGATTAATAATGAATATGCAATAGCAGCACCTGCACTATTGCAAACATCAATCAATGGTTTGATTAATGACTTTAGGAGAAATAGGAAGCAAAGTTTATAAAAAAAAGAAGTCTAAGAAAGACACCTGGAGGTGGCATAACAGTTGCCATCAAGAATCTATGTTTTTGCCCTAATACAAGTAAGGCATGGCTACATTATCTAGTTATCCAAATATATTGACAGTTATTTAGAAAATATTAGCATATCTCTCTTTCTTGCTTAGAGATTTATTCTGCCATGGAGTTATTTATCTGTGCTTTCTGTAGGAGTAATAATTCCTATTCATGTATGGGTATTTTATAGATAACAAATCAAATAATTAACTTTATTTACTCAACCACTAGATAAAGTAGGCACACATTTCCTCATTTCACAGATGTAGAAATAAAATCTTACAGACATTAAGTGTTGTGGTAGTGGCAGAACCAGGATAAGAATGAGGTCAGCCAGCCTCCACAATTCATGCATTAAATTGCTTTCTATAGAGCCATCATGTATAAACCCCTCAGAATGAAAGTGTTTTACTCACATCAACAAACTTTACCTTTAAAAGCAAAGGCAAAATCTATTTTTATCAGGTGACACTAATTTCCCACTCCTTTAGTAGAAAAGTGGGTATTTTACTCAGTTCTTTTCTCTGTCTTTTCTTTGGCTCAGCCTGCCTTCAGAAAAAGTGCATTCTGTTATCCTCTTTAAGTCAGATGATAAATGCAGAGAGAATGGCTATCTCTGAAGTGGATGGATGAGTTATTCAGAGCTGTCTGTGACTGAGTGGACAAGTCTAAATGATTTTGTGGAGTGCTAGCAAGTAGTTATAACCCTAAATCACATTCTTCAATTTAGCTTTTAATTAGAAAAAATACTGACATGTTGATCTTTATTTTTCTCCTCCAGAATGTTATCTCTCAATTGATTCCAAGTGCAGACGAACAATGTGGTGCTTTTTGGGGGGCCATTGAAGCACTAATGCTGGCCTTAATTTAATGATTAATTTTCCTGAGTATTTCTGTTGTGAAGATAATACTGGGTACTTAAAAAACAGAGATAAATAAGACACATTCTTATCTATATAGTAAGAAATAAATATAATTCAATATCAAGTATCTATGATCCAAATAACATTATTCCTCTCCTTGTTTATTATTTCTTGCTACCCCACAAAAAGTGTTCAATAGCTCCAAAGAAATTTTCCTTCAACTATAGGTCTTATGAATGGACTAGTGGCCCAGTGCACCCATTCATGCACATTGAAAGAAAATTAATTAGAAGAAAGATCCGTGTGGTAATTATGTTACTGAAAAAAAATACATGTCAAAATAGTACGTATAATATAGTATTATAAAATTAAAATACTCGTATGATTGGTGCCGGTGAAAGCTTTATATGTATGGCACATGCGTGAGTCAACGTTTATTTTTAAATTGCCAGTGCACCTCATATGTACCCGCCAGTCGGTTGGTCAGATGGTCGGACAGAACGGTTGGTCACTTAGCCTTTTATAGATATAGATAGTGGCAGGACTTGACTAAGAACCAAATATTTGACAGATAAACTAGAATTTGAACAACAGATCAAGGCAGATCAAGCAACAGAAAATGCGAGATATCCAAGAATAATGGGCCACTGCCATTAAGGAGAACCAGCAGGAGACATCAAAGAGATGTGGGTAATACTTGATATAAGAACATTATATAAGGACTAGAGGCCCGGTGCACAAAAATTTGTGCACTCGGGGGGGGGAGAGGGGGTCCCTCAGCCCATCCTGTGCCCTCTCGCAGTCTGGGACCCCTCGGGAGATAACGACCTGCTGGCTTAGGCCTGCTCCTGGGTGGCAGAGTGCAGGCCCAATCCCTAGGTGCAGCCCCTGGTCGGGCTCAGAGCAGGGCCGATTGGGGAGTTGGGG
>NW_005364953.1:5535935-5536142 GCF_000412655.1 Myotis brandtii
CAGCCGATTGGGTTGGGGCACTGCCCCCTGTCACACTCAAGGCAGGGTCGATAGGGAAGTTGCGGCGCCACCCCCTGTCACGCACAGAGCAGCAGGGATCAGGGGGTTGGGGCATTGCCCCCTGTCATGCACAGAGCAGGGCCCATCAGGGGGGTTGGGGCTCCGTACCCTGTCACACACACAGCAGGGCCGATCAGGGGGTTGAGG
>NW_005364953.1:5537557-5543569 GCF_000412655.1 Myotis brandtii
TGAAGCTCCCAACTGCTCCTTTTTTTCTTTTTCTTTTTTTTATTCTGGGCCAGCTTTAGCTCTGAGGCCTCGCTGCTGAAAGCAGGTTTCTGGCCTTTGTTTACCTTCTGTATTTGATACAATGTTGCGGTCCAGCTGGCTGAAGCCCGGCTGACTAAAGCAGGTTTCTGGGGTTTTGTTTAGCTTCTATATTTGCAACATAGTTGCTTAGAGTTGCAGCTGAGAAGCCGGCAAGTCAGGCGGGGAACGTTGGAGTCCGCAGTCACTGGAGCAAGCAAGCCCCCCTGTTCGCTTCAGTGCATGGCTGCCGGCCGCCATCTTGGTTGGCAAGTTAATTTGATATCTCCCTGATTAGCCAATGGGAAGGGTAGAGGCTGTATGGCTAATTACCATGTTTCTCTTTTATTAGATAGGATAATTTAATAAATAAGCATGAGTTGAGCAGTCCAGCAGTGGGATTGGGTTAGTTGAGATCCAGTGTGAGGACTGAAGTAGGACTTCAGTCTTTAAGAGGAGATACTAGAGGAAAGAACACCCTTGCTTAGACTCCAAGTTAGTGACACAAACATGGAAAAAAGACAATAATTCCATTCCTAGATGGCAGTGTTGGTTGAAAGGTAAAGAGAAAAATATCAGTATTGGCACTAGGATACAAGTTTGCAGTGGCAAGTCAGACTGGTTATTTGGTGACCAAGTTATGTATTAAATGGTTTTGACTATATTTGCTAATAGAATCTAATTCAGGGTGGAGCCTGGAAATTAGTTATATTGTCCTAGCTTTAAGGACTAGGGCAAGGAGCCAGAGAAATAATTACCACAATGTCTAGGGCAATTGATGAAAACAGTTAGAGAGATAGTGTCACGGTCTGGAGGGGAAAAAAGTCTGGATTAGCAGACAGGAAACCTGGATTCTAAACCCGACTCTGCTAATAACTAGCTGGCTAATCTTGGACAAGTCACTTTTGCTCCTTGGGATTTATTTTTTGTCATATGTATAGTAAAAGATTTTAACTATAAAAATTGATCTCCACTTTTACAATTTTAATATTCTATGATAATAGGGCAATGACTTGTATCTACTTCATGTTTTTCTATTAAGACAGATATTCTGAGCTACATGACGGACTCTACCTGAGACCAGACCATGCTTTTATAACTAAGCCAATAGCTGGACTATGTTTTTATTCAGTTGAAGACAACTTGCACATACCATTAAAATTAGTATTCTAATTTTTACTTCTTTTTCCCGCTCCTCCTTTATGCCAAGATTAAAATCATGTCACTAAATATCCACAGTACAACGTAGAATGAATTTTTGTTCTTTTTGTTTGTTGGTTTGTTTGTTTTGTAATTGAAATGAACATTTCATATTTCTTGGAAAATAGTGATAATACTTAGCATAGAACATCTGCATTTCCATTATTAGTGGGTAATTGTTAAACCAATTTTTTTGGTATGCTTTTTCTAACTAGTGAATACTTTATTTTCCCTCTGAATTTTATCCAAACTACTATGATTTATCTCGTTTTAGGTTTTCAGACTTGATTTAGAAATACTTAAATTATTAAATATGTCCATTATTTTCATCTTCCAGGTGAAGAAAAGAAAAGTAATGGCCCCATTATTATTTTGTTTATTTGTTTGTTTGATTGTTTCCTTTTATGTTATATGTTAACATGGGAAGATTTGCTGGCCAACAATGCTCTTCTTGTTTGGCAAAATTGCATCTGTTGGATAACACTATCCATGCCTTATTTGACAGCGCTTTACAATTTATAGCATCATATTGATTATGCAGTAATGTCTCCTTGGTAAGCCTTGCAATTTCTTGACTCAGTGTGACAAGGAAATAACAAAAAAAGTTCATATGCCTGAACACTTCTGGGCTTCCACTAAATCATTTTCTTCCTTCTTTGCAAAGAGTACAGGCACCCCACAATTATCTATCTTCTGGTAAGTTTTAGACTCTTTTAAAAAGCCAGCACTTGAATTGTATTTTGAAACATATATTTCTGTTAAAGTGTATTCCTTGACTTTTAATTTCTAAAAATTTTGAGGAAGTAAAAGAATCAAACGGTACTATAAAGGCTGATACTTATTTCAGTTTCATTGTTAAGAAATGATTTTTCAAAGTCAATAGTATAGAATACATGGATTATGAGAAACAATGTGTTCTAACATAGTTTATACATATTAATATTTCCAATTATTTCTAGGACCTCTTAAAATGTCTTTAATTATCATTACATTAATGGCTTATCTTACCTGTTGAGCTTGTGGCTCAAATGCTGAAAAACTTCAGTTTTGTAAGTTTGATATGACCCATTGATTTGATATATATAATAGGATGGCTTCTGTCATCTCTTATTTCATTGTCAGCTACCTTATGCAATGAACAAAAAATATTTATCCAACCACATTGTTCACAAGAACAGCAATCCCGAAACTTCATCTGTTTCTACAAATATGCATATATTTATATAAGTTTTATCGAGAAGTGAAGGACACATTAAATTACCGTTAGTGTGGAAAGGATGGAAAACTAAATTATATGATTATGAGAAGCATTTTAGAGCTTTCAAAATTGTTTTTATTTTCATGAAACAAAAGTATTTGTTTGGTTTTTATTTATTTACTATACCTCTAATATCATAAGGCAATGTGCTAAGAGTTAAAGTACATGAATGAGGCACCTGATACATATTTTTTGCATAAATGTATGAAAGATAAAGTGCCTGCCCTTAAGGAGCTTAGAGTATCGTGAGTGATTGAAATAGGTACACAGGCACTTATAATACAGGGTAATAAGAAAATACATTAAAAAGGCACCCGATGCAGACTTAAGTTGTCATGAAAAGTTTTATGTATAAAGTGTTTTTAAGTGGATAACTGAAGTATGAATACAGATGTGCTGGCTGATGGCAGTGGAATGACATAAGGGAAAGATGAAGAAGTTCCAGTCCAAAAGACCAGCTTGCATTCCTAGAATTTAGTGAGATCATGGTGCATTTGAAAACCTGTCTCCTAAACTAAACATGATCAACTTGATTATCAATAATGTATAATGCATGCAAACATATTCAGACTCATTTGTTCTTCATCCCTATCCTATTTCTGGTTGAATATGACTTCCAGTTGTTAGTCTCACAAACACTTAAAAAATCTAGTTAAGAGAGAATATACCTTGGCTAAGTTCTTCATGCACAGTAATGAGTTAGCTATGTCTTAGGATGACCTTTTCATCTTCATTGGTATAGAGGAGGAAAAAATAATAGTAAAGGAACTAAGGAAGCTGCTCATTTTAATAAATACCTAGATTTACATACAGAAAGTAAGGCTTTGATAACCAGTGACATTTATAGAATATTGCAGTCATTTGAGTACCTTCACATGTTTTATTTCATTTTTGCTTCACAGTGACTATGAAAGACAGGAGAGAATAGGTACGCAACCTGGACTGAGTCTAGTAGTGGTCGGCAAACTGCGGCTCACTAGCCACATGCGGCTCTTTGGCCCCTTGAGTGTGGCTCTTCCACAAAATACCATGTGCGGGCGCGCATGTACAGTGTGATTGAAACTTCGTGGCCCATGCACAGAAGTCGGTATTTTGTGGAAGAGCCACACTCAAGGGGCCAAAGAGCCGCATGTGGCTTGCGAGCCGCAGTTTGCCGACCACTGGCTAGAGTGCTTTCTCAACAGTACTTCTGAGGACTCAAACTAGATCTTCTGATAAGGATTCCTTTTCATCACAAAGCATTATCTCTCCAAGTCTCCCTGAAGCAGATAAATGAATCATCATAATGTTTGGTTGTTGGTCCTTTCCTGCGATATCTTTCCTATATGTATAATCTGCCATATGACCTATGACTATCTAAGAATGTGTGAATTGGAAACAGATTATTACAAGCATTAAAAAAATATTGTAGCCCAAGAATTGTGTGAGGTTCTGAAAAGTTTGTGTGGGAAAGAAGCATAATGGTCTTATAAGGGAAACGTGCATAGAATAATAAATGTATGAGAATAATCAATCATGTGATACTAAATGAAATTGCTATAAGAATCAAATCCCATATTAAAAATATTAGGCTGTGAGAAGGCAGTGAGTTAATTCACATATGGTTTAGATCCACATAAACAGTTTTGAAGCAAGACAAATGATTTGTTGTCGATAGGAACTAAAAATGGTCATGTTTCCTGGTAAAGCAATGAGAAAATATTGAATTTTAATGACAGCAAAACACAATTAGAAAATAATTATGCTTAAAGAAAATCAGTTCATATAGTTTATTTGTAAAGTTTGGATTATTTAATCTCTCCCAAGCAACACATGGTACTGTCTCAAGATTCTTCTAGCCTACCAGAAGAAGGCATCATTGATTCTACTCATATTATTAAATAAAAAATATACGGGAACTTCTAATTTCACAAGAAATAGAGCTAGTAATGAAAACAGAAAATGGCTCACCAATGTATGGGGGAAGGAGTTTTCATTTCATTTTAAAATGTATAACAATCAGGACTTATTTTGAGTTATCAATAAAATAAAATAAAATACCCTAAGCTCATGAGATATACACACAAGAAATGATGGAGACAGCAGTATGGTGGTTACCAGAGGGAAGAGGATCGGGGATAATAAGATTAAAGGAGGTCAAATATATGGTGGCAGAAGGTGATCTGAGAATGGATGATGGTCACACAATGCAATATACCGATCATGTAGCAAAGAAATTTATACTTGATACCTATATAATCTTATTAACCAACTAGAGGCCTGTTGCACAAAATTCGTGCACAGGGGGGGGTGCTCTCAGCCCAGCCTGCACCCTCTCCAATCTGGGACCCCTCGGGGGATGACTGACTGCTTCTCGCAATCCGAGACCACTGGCTCCTAACTGCTCACCTGCTTGCCTGTCTGATCGCCCCTAACTCCCCCCCTGCTGGCCTGGTCACCCCCAACTGCCCCCCCTGCTGACCTAGTAACACCCCTAACTGCTCTCCCCTGCCAGCCTGATCCCCCCTAACCTCCTCTGCCTACCGGCCTGGTCATCCCCAACTGCCTCCCCCCACCAGCCTGGTCACCCCACACTGCCCCGCCCCTGCTGGCCTGGCCGCCCCTCACTAACCCCCCTGCTGGCCTGGTTATCCCACACAGCCTGCTGCTCAGTCGTTTGGTCATCCCTCACTAAACCCCCTGCCGGCCTAGTCACCCCACGCAGCCTGTTCGGTCATCTGTTTAGTTGAGATGGTCGCTTAGGCTTATATATATATATATATAGATGTCAATCCAATAATTTTAGTTTTTGAAAAAAAGTGACATTTATTTGTTGACTATTTGGACATAACATGATATTCCTGGAGCACATCTCCTTCATATTCACTTTTAAAATTTTGGTCACTGTTCTCAAAATGGACAGGAGCAAGCCTAAAGTCTGTCTTATAAAAAGCATCTTACTCTGATGCCTAGACCACATTTTCCTAGCCATGGATTTATAGATGATGGAACCTGCTTTACATATGTAGACCAGTGGCTTTCTAACTTGTTTTTATGTTGGCCTTTTGTAAAAAATAGTAAGAAATACATTTTACATAAAGACTCTGTAAACACACACACACACACACACACACACACACACACTGAGAAATATTTTAAGAAACTACTTTTTACTGTGTACGGTGCATGCTGACATTTGTTATTCTATTTTGTATTTTTAAATTACTGTTTGCAGAGCCCATTTAATTTATTGCAACACTCACTAATGTATTTCTATGTGCAGTTTGCAAAACATTGGTCTAAGAAGCTCTTGTCTTGTGCTGGCAGGTCCACTATTTCCAACCTATTTCTTCACTAGGAATGAAAACAAAACTTGAAACAGTTAAGAATGAATGGTGTGAACCCTGAGATAATAATGTAATCTTAAAGTGCATTTTGTACACTCTAAAATACTGTATTTGTTATTTGTCTTTCACTTTGCTAAAATTATGTGGCCTAAACTTCCAATTAGTGATGAT
>NW_005364953.1:5544258-5546234 GCF_000412655.1 Myotis brandtii
ATATTTTATCTTTTTAAGTTTTAATTTGTTTTCCCTTATATCCACAAGTTTTTTCCTGGTTGTTTACTTGTTGTTTTATTAGAAAAATATACTGTAGAAAAAAGAGGTAAAGAGTCTAGTTAAATGTTAAAAGAATAAAGACCATGATAACTGATACACAGTAGTAGATTACTAAGTGTTTAGTAACTTGATAATCATATCTAGACTGAATAAACTAAGCAAACAGTTCTAACTCTTGGCTTTTCTTTTGTATTATGATATATCATGGTGTGGGCCTCTTTGAGTACTTCTTGTTTGGGACTCTGCACTTCCTGGACTTCTATGTCTATTTCTTTTACCAGGTAAGGGAAGTTTTCTGTCATTATTTCTTCAAATAGGTTATCAGTATCTTTGTTCTCACTCTTCTTCTGGCACCCCTATAATGCAAATGTTGGTATGCTTGAATGTATCCCACAGGCTACTTACACTATCTTTAATTTTTTTTAATTCTTTTTTACTATTTGCTCTTCTGATTGGGTGTTTTTTGCTTCTTTCTATTCCAAATCGCTTATTTGATTCTCAGAATTATCTACTCTACTACTGAATCCCTGTAAATTATTCTTTATTTCAGTTAGTGTATGCTTAATTTCTGACTGGTCCTTTTTCATGTTTTTGAAATTCTCACTAAGATCCTTATAAGAAGTCTCACTTCCCTTGATGTTCTCATTAAGATCCTTGAGCAACCTTATAACCAGTTTTTGAACTCTGTATCCAGTAGTTTGCTTACTTCTTCCTCTTTCATTTGTGACGTTTCTTTGTCTCCCCAAATTGGCTGATTTCCTGTGTTTGTTTCTGTGTATTAGGTAGAGCTGCTATGTCTCCTGGAGTGACCTTGTGTAGTAGGTATCCTGTAGGGCCCAGTGGCTCAGCCTCCTCAGTCACCTGAGCTGGGCACTCTAGGTGTGCCCCTTTGTGGGCTGGGTACACAGTCTTGTTGTAGTTGAGCCTTGGTTGCTACTGGCATCACTGGAAGGAATTGATCTCCAGGCCAATTGGCTGTGAGGGCCAGCTGTGACTACAGTGGAAGAGCTGCTGTGCAGGAGATACCCCTATGGAGCAGGACTTACTTCAGTGGGGCTTTGGTGTTCACTGAGTCTTCCCCTGTGGATGTGTAGAGTTGTAATTTGGTATGGTCTGAAACTATCTATCGGGGGCACTGGTTCTGGGGCCTCTGGAAAGGTGCAAAGTAAGCCACTGCCTGGGGCCACCCAGTAGGAGCTACAGAGAGATCAGTAGATGGCTGATATTTGTATTGGGCTTGGAAGTGTCCAGGCAAGGCCTAGCTGTGAAGCAAGGCAGGCTGTTGCTAGTGCTGGGTCTTGGGCCTCTTAATGATAGGTTTGGGGCATACTGACTCCAACTGCTACTTTTTTTAGAGTTTTAGGAAAGTCTGAAATCTGAGCCAGGTCAGGCCATTCATATGGAAAAGCCACTGCAAACAGCTTGGGTAGGACTACAAATTGGATGGGGCAGGGTCTCAGGGAATCAAACAGTGTGATCCAGGCTAATGGAAACTCAGTCTGGTCTGTGATGGGGGCAGGGGGGATGTTATCCCAGCATAAGAACAATGACCCCTGCAGAAATCCACCCCTGAGGCCTGCCCAGATGCTAGATAATCCATTTCCTCCTCATATGTGTCTGGATCCTCTAGAGCAGCCACCAGGTGCAGGAACTCAGAGGAAGCAGGAATGTGTAAGTTCGTGCACTAGCCCTTTAAAAGGTGCTGCTGGGCCCTAGCCGGTTTGGCTCAGTGGATAGAGCATTGGCGGACTGAAGGGTCCCAGGTTTGATTCTGGCCAAGGGCACATGCCTGGGTTGTGGGCTCTATCCCCAGTAGGGGGCATGCAGGAGTCAGCCAATCAATGATTATCTCTCATCATTGATGTTTCTATCTCTCTCTCCCTCTCCCTTCCTCTCTGAAATAAAGAACTATATTT
>NW_005364953.1:5564378-5569404 GCF_000412655.1 Myotis brandtii
TAATTGTCATCACATTTATATTTTAGTTTTAAATTCTACATGTTGTTTGGCCATGCAAGGAAGTTGATCCATATAAATGCATTTAAATACTCGATCTCTATTATGCAATTCAAAGGTATTTGAAAGATTTGAATTAACTGAAATATACTAATGGCCATAAGAATTCACAAAATAAGGTATTGACTATTAGAGAAATGCGGAGCTTATTTGAAGTACATGCAAACAATGATCTCCCATGGCATTGTGTATTGTTACCTTGGTTAGCAATGACACATTTATTTCATGTACATAACTCATCATCTTTACATTAACAGCATATAGATGTATACTATATAGTCATTAAAACTGTCCATGGAAGTCTCATGAGAAAAATAAAGGAAAATAATATATTTTTGAACTATGTTATTGCTTATATTTTTTGGTAGTATCTTTGTTCTCACTCTTCTTCTGGCACCCCTATAATGCAAATGTTGGTATGCTTGAATGTATCCCACAGGCTACTTACACTATCTTTAATTTTTTTTAATTCTTTTTTACTATTTGCTCTTCTGATTGGGTGTTTTTTGCTTCTTTCTATTCCAAATCGCTTATTTGATTCTCAGAATTATCTACTCTACTACTGAATCCCTGTAAATTATTCTTTATTTCAGTTAGTGTATGCTTAATTTCTGACTGGTCCTTTTTCATGTTTTTGAAATTCTCACTAAGATCCTTATAAGTCTCACTAAGTCCCTTGATGTTCTCATTAAGATCCTTGAGCAACCTTATAACCAGTTTTTGAACTCTGTATCCAGTAGTTTGCTTACTTCCATTTCTTTCATTTGTGACGTTTCTTTGTCTCCCCAAATTGGCTGATTTCCTGTGTTTGTTTCTGTGTATTAGGTAGAGCTGCTATGTCTCCTGGAGTGACCTTGTGTAGTAGGTATCCTGTAGGGCCCAGTGGCTCAGCCTCCTCAGTCACCTGAGCTGGGCACTCTAGGTGTGCCCCTTTGTGGGCTGGGTACACAGTCTTGTTGTAGTTGAGCCTTGGTTGCTACTGGCATCACTGGAAGGAATTGATCTCCAGGCCAATTGGCTGTGAGGGCCAGCTGTGACTACAGTGGAAGAGCTGCTGTGCAGGAGATACCCCTATGGAGCAGGACTTACTTCAGTGGGGCTTTGGTGTTCACTGAGTCTTCCCCTGTGGATGTGTAGAGTTGTAATTTGGTATGGTCTGAAACTATCTATCGGGGGCACTGGTTCTGGGGCCTCTGGAAAGGTGCAAAGTAAGCCACTGCCTGGGGCCACCCAGTAGGAGCTACAGAGAGGTACACAGTCTTGTTGTAGTTGAGCCTTGGTTGCTACTGGCATCACTGGAAGGAATTGATCTCCAGGCCAATTGGCTGTGAGGGCCAGCTGTGACTACAGTGGAAGAGCTGCTGTGCAGGAGATACCCCTATGGAGCAGGACTTACTTCAGTGGGGCTTTGGTGTTCACTGAGTCTTCCCCTGTGGATGTGTAGAGTTGTAATTTGGTATGGTCTGAAACTATCTATCGGGGGCACTGGTTCTGGGGCCTCTGGAAAGGTGCAAAGTAAGCCACTGCCTGGGGCCACCCAGTAGGAGCTACAGAGAGATCAGTAGATGGCTGATATTTGTATTGGGCTTGGAAGTGTCCAGGCAAGGCCTAGCTGTGAAGCAAGGCAGGCTGTTGCTAGTGCTGGGTCTTGGGCCTCTTAATGATAGGTTTGGGGCATACTGACTCCAACTGCTACTTTTTTTAGAGTTTTAGGAAAGTCTGAAATCTGAGCCAGGTCAGGCCATTCATATGGAAAAGCCACTGCAAACAGCTTGGGTAGGACTACAAATTGGATGGGGCAGGGTCTCAGGGAATCAAACAGTGTGATCCAGGCTAATGGAAACTCAGTCTGGTCTGTGATGGGGGCAGGGGGGATGTTATCCCAGCATAAGAACAATGACCCCTGCAGAAATCCACCCCTGAGGCCTGCCCAGATGCTAGATAATCCATTTCCTCCTCATATGTGTCTGGATCCTCTAGAGCAGCCACCAGGTGCAGGAACTCAGAGGAAGCAGGAATGTGTAAGTTCGTGCACTAGCCCTTTAAAAGGTGCTGCTGGGCCCTAGCCGGTTTGGCTCAGTGGATAGAGCATTGGCGGACTGAAGGGTCCCAGGTTTGATTCTGGCCAAGGGCACATGCCTGGGTTGTGGGCTCTATCCCCAGTAGGGGGCATGCAGGAGTCAGCCAATCAATGATTATCTCTCATCATTGATGTTTCTATCTCTCTCTCCCTCTCCCTTCCTCTCTGAAATAAAGAACTATATTTTAAAAATTAATATGACAATAAAATAAAATAAAATAAAATAAAATAAAAGGCACTGCTGAGTTTCCAGCAGCCTCCATGTCACTTAGCCACAATCCCCGCTGGTTTTTATAGCCTGACGTTACAGGGCCTTCTCTTCCTAGCTCTGGAACCCTGGGTTGGGGGTCTGGTGTTGGGCTGGGATCCTTTGCTCCTCACAGAAGGCCGAGATATCCCTCTCAATTTAAAAAAATGCCACACATTGGTGTTGGGCCAGCCCATTCCACACATCCACCAGTTTCGATGTACTTTCTTCTTTATTTCTCCAGTTGTAGGACTTCTATTCAGCCAGGTTTCAGATGGTTCTGAATGATGGTTGTTCTGGATTTTAGTTGTAATTTTGATGTGATGTGGGAGGTGGTGAGTATAGGCATTTACCTATGCCACCAACTTGGTCCTCCAAAAATAAATCTTTCTTAAGTATCTATCTATATAAAACCCTAATATGCAAATCAACCAAACAGTGGAATGACCAGTCGCTATGATGCGCACTGACCACCAGGGAGCAGATGCTCAACGCAGGAGCTGCCCCTAGCCTACAGGCCTCTACTGGTGGCAGTGGTGGAGGGTGGGGCTGACGAGCAGGTGGCACCAGGCCAGCCAAGGCGGGTGCAAGCGGGGACCCTAATTGCCCCACTGGTCGCCCCACAGAGGGAGGCAACTGGCAGCAGCAGCGAGGGGCAGGGCCAGCAAGTGGGTGGTGCCAGGCCAAGGTGCGTGTGAGCAGGAGCCCCAATCACTCTATTAGTCACCCCACAGATTGGCCCTGATCACCAGCCAGGCCTAGGGACCCTACCCAAGCATGAATGTTGTACACTGGGCCTCTAGTAACTAGATAAGCACTTTCCCCAATGGGCTACAATTCTAATACCTCTCTATTTCTCATTGCAATGTTTTCAAATTTCCCGGCTGTTCTCTTTCCTTGTGCATGATCAGTCTTGTTGCATACATTTGTATTGGGTTAGGAGATAATAACAATATAACATGACCAATGCAAGTAAACATGATTCATTTTTATATTTTACATAATCTTAAGAAAATTTGATCAGATGTGCTTAGAAAAACTATTTTTTGAGTGATACCTCTGTCTGTTCTCCTACTTTGAATATGCATTAGACTGTGGTAAGGACTTCAAAGTCTATATAGAAACCTATGCAATGCAGAGCTTGCTATATTAAAAAAAATTTATACATTTATTTAAAGCTTTTTTCTATTTTGGTAGAAGAAAAGTTTGAACATTTAGATACCATAAAAATTATAAATGAAGTTCTGCACTGGCCCTGCAGTGCCGGGGGGAGAGAGATGCGGTTGCTTTGCCTTTATATTTTCCTTGCTTTTACTCGCTAAACCCAGTGCATAGGATCTTTCAATTACACACACTCACCAAGGCTGCAGTGCAGAGGAAAGTGGTTTTGTGGAAGCTGGGGAGCAACATAGGGAGAGGCAATCAGGAAGCCAGCTCTGGGACAGTCCAATTCCTCCAACCTTGAACACACTTTTCTCCTCAAGATCAGGCCCCTCCTAGTAGCGCAGCTGCACCCAGACTTGAGCTCAGCAGGGAAACAAATACAGTGGGGCCTTGACTTACATTTAACTCGTTCCAAGACCGAGCTCATTAAGGAGCTCCTTAAGGAGCTCATTAACTCAAATTGCTCTAACAACTCAATGCAAAAAATCGGCAGAGAGACAGCTGGTATCTCAAAAAACTCGTTAGTCGGGACACTCGTAAGTCAAGGCCCCACTGTATTCTGAATACTCCCAGGGAGCCCTCAGGGACTGGGTTAAGGGGCCATTTGGTCCCAGAAACTAATACAGAAACACTGCCACCTAGAGGCAGTGTCAGAAATAGTTGCTTGTGTAAAAAGGACTGAAAGCAGGCAGAAAAACAAAGCAGGCAGATTGATCCCACCTGGCTGAAACCAAGGCTGAGGAGCGGTGGATCGCTGGGAGCTTCAACACAGTGCTGACTATCTAGCAGGAAACTGAGACATGGCAATCAGAAAAGTAGAGAGGGTTCTTAAACCAGCCCCCATGGGAAATTAAAACTCAACTGTAGCAAACGAACTTCACTTTTTTACTTTTTACTTAAGAAACTAATTTTTTTCTCCTTTATTTTTTATTATTTTTATTTATTATTAATTTTTTTAAAACTTGTATTTTTTTGGATTAGTGTTCTACATTCTATTTTTATTTTTATCATTATTTTACTCTATCTCATTTTTTCCTTTATGCCAACACTTTCTTCCTCACTTTTCCTATTTTCATCCTGTTTCTCTTCTCTTGTTCCTGCTTTTGTTTTTCTCTATCCTTTCTTTTTCCTCCCTGTTAAAAATTGATCTTCTTTATCTGCTTTATTGATGCATTACTATTAAAGTAGTCTCTGTTGACATACTCATATATTGAATTTTCTCTACCCTACTCCAATTCCATGCACACTTTTTTATCTTTCTTCACTAGCCAAAATTTCTTTCTTTCTCTCTTTCTTGTTGTTGTTTCTTTGATTGTTTGTTAGTCTGTTGTTTTTATTTTTATTTTTTATTTTATGCTTTTGTTTTTCCTCTCCTTGCTTGTTCTCTTCTTCTAGTAATAGCTTAATTAATTTCAATCACCAAATCAGGCCTATCTGCTCTCCATTCTCCTTTTCCAAAAATAGATGAATACATAGAT
>NW_005364953.1:5569663-5579105 GCF_000412655.1 Myotis brandtii
GTATTTTGTTTTTTACTTTTCATTTTACACACTCATTCTCTTTCTACCTCCTCTATACTGAATCGTGGTCAGTCCCCCAATCATTCAATTCCTTTACCTTACCCTCTGGAAATAAGCTCTGCCTCTTCAGATTCAGCTCACCCCCCCTCCCCCTTTTAGTCTGGGTGTTGTTGTTTGCATTTTTTGCTTTAGTGGAGTTCTCTCTCCATATATGTATATTTTCCCCCTTCTTTTTCCTTCTTTTTATTTTCTCTCTTACCTTTTTACTTTTCCCAATATCATTTTTGCACTCTTTTCTCTCCCCTAATTCTCTTTTCTCTGGTAGTAACATTTATTTGGGGTTATCAGTGTGGGGAATACATTTGAGTTTTGTTCCCTCTGTGTTGTGTCTTGTCAAGTTGTATTTTGTGCTTTTTGGTCAGAGTGAGCCACATAACCATATACCCTGAGAGGAGCAAAAATGGGGAGACAAAGACACAACCTCCATACAAAAGCAAAGGAAGAATCACCAGAAAAGGAAATAAACAAAAAGGAGGCAATCCATTTGTCAGAGAACGAATGCAGAGCAATGGTCATAAGGACACTGAAAAGGATGGAAGACAAATTCAACAACATCTGTAAGAACCGAGAAGAAATGAAGAAGTACCAAGAAGAAATGAAGAATGGCATCGCTACAATAAAGAACACAATAGAAAGCATCAACAGTAGACTAGAAGAAGCTGAGGACCACATCAGTGAGCTAGAAGACAAGGTAGGAAAAAAACAACAACACCCAAGCAGACCAGCAACTAGAAAAGAAAAAAAAAAAAAACAACTTAAAAAAAAAACAGGAGGAGACCCTAAGGGAACTTTGAGACAACATAAAACAAAACAACATCCACATAATAGAGGTACCAGAAGAAGAGGAAACTGAGCAAGGAATAGAAAACCTGTTTGAAGAAATAATGATAGAAAACTTCCCTGATATAGGGGGAAAAAAAACTCACACAAATCTAAGAAGCTCACAGAGTCCCAAACAAAATAAACCCTAAAAGACCGACGTCAAGGCACATTATAATTAAATTGGCAAACACCAACTCCATCAAAAAGCTACTAGACTTAATACATGAATTTGGCAATGTAGCAGGATACAAAATTAACCCCAAGAAATCTGAGGCATTTCTATACACCAATAGTGAACTTTCAGAAAGAGAGATTATAAAAACAATCCCATTTACCATCGCACCAAAAAAATTAAGCTACCTAGGAATAAACTTAACTAAAGAGGTAAAAGACCTCTACTCAGAAAACTACAGGACGTTGAAAAAAGAGATAGAGGAAGACATAAAGAGATGGAAGAACATACCATGTTCTTGGATTGGTAGAATCAACATCATTAAAATGTCCATACTACCCAAAGCAATCTATAAATTCAACGCACTTCCCATTAAAATACCAATGGCCTACTTCAAAGATCTAGAACGAACTCTCCAAAAATTCATCTGGAATAAAAAAAGACCCCGAATAGCTGCAGCGATCCTGAGAAAGAACAAAGTAGGTGGGATCTCAATGCCAGATATCAAGCTGTATTACAAAGCCACTGTTCTCAAAACTGCCTGGTACTGGCACAAGAACAGACATATAGATCAGTGGAATAGAATAGAGAGTCCAGAAATCGGCCCGAACCAATATGCTCAATTAATATTTGACAAAGGAGGCAAGAACATACAATGGAGCCAAGATAGTCTCTTCAATAAGTGGTGTTGGGAAAATTGGACAGATATATGCAAGAAAATGAAACTAGACCACCAACTTACACCATACACAAGAATAAACTCAAAATGGATAAAGGACTTAAATGTACGACAGGAAACCATAAAAATTCTAGAAGAATCCAAAGGCAACAAAATCTCAGACATATGCCAAAGCAATTTCTTCACTGATACAGCTCCTAGGGCAGTTGAAACTAAAGAGAAAATGAACAAATGGGACTACATCAAAATAAAAAGTTTCTGCACAGCAAAAGAAACCATCAACAAAACAACAAGAAAGCCCACTACATGGGAGAACATATTTGCCAACATTATATCTGATAAGGGCCTAATCTCCAACATTTATAGGGAACTCATACAACTTAACAAAAGGAAGATAAACAATCCAATCAAAAAATGGGCAAAGGATCTAAATAGACACCTTTCAAAAGAGGACATTCAGAAAGCCAAGAGACATATGAAAACATGCTCAAAGTCACTAATCATTCGAGAGATGCAAATCAAAACAACAATGAGGTACCATCTCACACCTGTCAGACTGGCTATCATCAACAAATCAACAAACGACAAGTGCTGGAGAGGATGTGGAGAAAAAGGAACACTCGTGCACTGCTGGTGGGAATGCAGACTGGTGCAGCCACTATGGAAGACAGTATGGAGTTTCCTCAAAAAGTTAAAAATGGAACTCCCATTTGACCCAGTGATCCCACTTCTAGGAATATATCCCACGAAACCAGAAACACCAATCAGAAAGGATATATGCACCCCTATGTTCATAGCAGCGCAATTTACAATAGCTAAGATTTGGAAACAGCCTAAGTGCCCATCAGCAGAGGAGTGTATTAGAAAATGGTTTTACAGCCCTAGTTGGTTTGGCTCAATGGATAGATCGTCGGCCTGTGGACTGTAGGGTCCTGGGTTCGATTTCCGTGAAGCACACATGCCCAGGTTGCAGGCTGGATCCCCAGTGTGGGGCGTGCAGGAGGCAGCCAATCAATGATTCTCTCTAGTCATTGGTGTTTCTATCCCTCTCTTCCTCTCTGAAATCAATAAAAATATATTTAAAAAACAAAGACTGTGGTACATCTACACAATGGAATACTACACTGCTATAAATAAGAAGGAACTTTTACCATTTGCAACTGGATGGAACTGGGGAGTATTATGCTATGCGAAATAAGCCAATCAGAGAAAGATAAATATCACATTGTCTCACTCATATGTGGGATATAATGATCAACATAAACTGATGAACAAAAATAGATCCAGAGACAAGGTAGCACTGAATAGACCGTCCAACCTCAGAGAGAAGGCAGGGGAGCTGGGGGGTTAGAGAACAACCAAAGGACTTTATACATGCATATTAGCATAGCCCATTGACACAGGCACTGGGGCAGTGGCGACTTGCCCTCGGGGGTGGGAGTGGCGCGGGGTCAATAAGTTAAAAAAGAGACATATGTAATATTTTAAACACTAAAAAAAGATACACTTTAAATGTGTATTCCTAAAAGGACAACATTGGCCACTTGATTTTAGTCCACATTGAATAAAGAGTGCAAATTGTAAAAAAATAATAATAATAAAATAGAAGTTAAAATTGGATATTCTTCCTCACAATAACCATGTGGCCTTAAAAACAATATCTATTGGAGCTCAAATTTTGTCTGAGTGAGGCCCGATGGATGAATGAGTTATCTCTGTTGGAACTCTTGTAATCTTGACAGTAGCCTACAGACTCAATTTGGGACACAGCAACTGGACTGTTTAGCTTAAAACCCATAATTTAATTTTAGCAATAGCTTCTTTAAAACAATTCAAAATAATGTTTTAGGTCCAGCATCATGTCCAGTGTAGCCACATGTGGAATTATTATTATGGAGGAGCATACATTCTGGTCAAAACTGATGATTTGATATAAATATTTTGTACATAGTATTAATTTCCCTTGACAATTTCAAACTAACTTATCATACAGTTTCACGTGGCATCTGTTAAATTGATCTAAATTTTAGTCATTATTTAAAATATTATATCTTGTCCATAATTGAAATTTGGTAACTCAAGACAAATAAGTTTTCAAGCAATTAATTCAGTGTATGGACACTTTTCTATAGCTCCTTTAAGAAATAATTCTAGTTGAATTTATTTTGAAGACACTGTTTTAGCTACTCTGACCAATATATATTTTATTTAAGTTATCTCATTTCAACTTATTTACCCAACTTTCAATCATTTCTCCTTTTTTATAAGTTGTAAATGTTATTCACCTTTTAGCAACTAGTCTTATTTCATAGCCTTAATACAGACAATTTAAGTTAATACTTTTATCCACAATAACTAACATGAAAGAAAATAAACTAAAATGAAAATCATGAGGCTAATTTAAAAAGAAAATGACACAAAGACTAATACCTATTATATTTGATGTTTATACGAGTCATAAGTTTCATCACTGACTATTATTTCTCTAGCTTAGTTTTATTAGCATCCTTTGAGCCACAAGACGCTTTATCTTAATTCACATTATTTCTAACTGAAGGTAATAAAAGCTTATTTTTATCCAACAAAGCAGTGCTTTGTGATTTTGCTTTTTCCCTTATAGAGTCTTTCAGTCTTCTTAATACTTTTCTATCTCCCACTACACAAAAGAAAGTTGAATAATTTCTTTTGAATCAAAGGAATACTCACACAAAACCCAAAGCAATTCTTCATTGCATCTTGAGCCAAAAATAATGCAAAGATAAAGAATAAAATTTAATGTTTTAGTGACATTTTACTTACTTGTCCATTTTTTAACATAGATTAGTCAATAAAGCAGAATGAGTAAAAGATAGACAGAAGATAATATCATGTCTCACCATCTACTATGCTCTCCTCAATGCACCAGTCACATTATTCATAAAAAATCCAACCTGCAGGCTGATCTGTCAATCAAAAGAGTATAAAATGCCAAAAGAAAATAATTCTAATTTTGTATACCCATGAACGATGATATATTCTTCAAAAAAGATGTATTATAAGCCAGTGATTTCCAACTTAATGCTTACAGTATAATATTAGAAAACATCTGTAGCATCTATGAAGGGATTAAACATATCCAAAACAATATTGATCATACAATGTATAATTATGATAATACTAGAGGCCCAATGCATGAAATTCATGCAAGAGTAGGCCTTCCTTCCCCCGGCTGCCAGCACCGGCTTCCCTCAGGCACCCAGGACCCAGGCTTCCCTAGAAGCCCTGGTTTCATCCGGATGTTCATCTGGTCTAATTAGCATATTACCCTTTTATTATTATAGATCACTACTACAGCGAAATGATGTCTCATGATAGTTGTCAGAGCAGCTCCAATAATTGCAGTATTCTCTTTGTAGATCTTAGGCGTGTTGGTGGTATTTATTTAAAACTGTTTAAATTGTTCTAATACATTAGTATGCAATGCAGCATATCTCTTCAATATATGGGGCAAAGAAACAGTGCACATCCAGGTAATTGAAAGTTCTAAAGATAGTTCTCTGTATTAGTTGGATTACCATATAGCTGAACTTACCTAATTCATGTAAATCTAGATTTAGGAGGTTATACTTTATTTGATCTTTAGTGTGTTGCAATATGTCCAGTAAAACATGCTTGAATATGGTAGCCCAAAGAAAGAACCCAGGCCTTGGGACTTAGAGATAATAGTTTTGAAGTAAATCAAGGCAAAATAGACTTAAAAACAGAGGCTATAACAAGAGACAAAGACAGATCCAGCAATTCCACTTCTGGGTATTCATACTAAGAAACCCAAATACTAATTTCAAAACACTTATACATGCATACATTCATTGCAGCATTATTTACAATATCCAAGATATGAAAGCAACCTATGTGTCCATCAATACATTAATGGATAAAAAGAAGTGGCTCATTTATACAACCGAATATGAATCAGCCATAAGAAAGATTAAATCTTGCCATTTGCAACAATATGGATAGACCTAGGGGATATTATGCTAAGTAAAATAAGTCAAATACTATAAGATTTCACTTATATGTGGAATCTAAAAAACATAATAAACAAAACAGAAACAAACTCATAGATATAGAGAACATTTTGATGGTTGCCAAATTGGAGGGGGGCTGGGGTTTGGGTGAAAAAGTGGAAGAGATTAATAAGTACAAATTGGTAGTTACAGAATAGTCATGGGAATGTAAAGTACAGCACTGGGAATATAGTCAATAATATTGTAATAACTATGTATGGTGTCAGATTTATTGGGGTGATCACTTAGTAAGTTATATAAATGTCTAATCACTATGTGGTACCTGAAACTAATATAATATTATGTGGTATGTCAACTATAATTGAAAATAAAATATATATTGAGAGATAATAGAAGTTATTTTCCTGTTTTAAAGTTGTATTATTCAAATAATCTTAAAAATAATATTTCAAGGTAAATATTATATGTGACAGCTATATTGATCTCCATAATACAACTGAAAAAATTGAGACTGAATGAATTTGTGACTTAACCAGGAATCATAGCAACTCAGCCACAAAGATTTTTCTGAGTTTATTTACTAAAATTGCCCATAGTTTCAGAAAAACCTAGTTGTATAAAATTTCCCCAATCTTCTTTTTAAAATACATCCTAGCCCTAGCCACTTTGGCTCAGTGGATAGAGCGTCAGCCTGCGAACTGAAAGGTCCCAGGTTCAATTCCGGTCAAGGGCACATGCCCAGGTTGTGGGCTCAATCCCCAGTGGGGAACTTGCAGGAGGCAGCCGATCCATGATTCTCTCTCATCATGGATGTTTCTATCTCTCTCTCTCCCTCTTCCTTCTAAATAAAATACATCCTAAAATTTTGTAAATTTGTTATATCAAAGTTCAATTTAACTTGCCTGTTTTGCATGAATATGACTTAGCTTATGTTATACATCATTGAATAAATAACAGGATATTTTATTTTGCCAAAACATAACTTTAAGTTGTAAATGCTATTTTCTGACAGGTATTCTGTAACTTAGGTATTGAACCAGTCTCTCAATATTTTAGCATTAAATAGGAAATGTAAATGTGGATTCATAGCCAGCAGGTCCAATGGGATGTTTTCCTAACCCAGTAGGTAAAACTATCTTTCATACATCCTGATCTCATATATTTTTTTAAGAAAATTTGGAAAACATGTTGTAGTGATTGCAAATGAATACAAAACATTTTGAAACCAGGAATAATATTAATAAGAGAAGTGGTTGCCCTGGCCAGGTGGCTCAGCTGGTTGGAGCATCGTCTCATAAACCAAAAGGTCGTGGGTTCCATTCCCTGTCAGATCACATACCTAGATAATAGGTTCAATCCCATTATGTAGAGTAGGCAACAAATGTATGTTTCTCTCTCACAATGATGATCTCTCTCTCTCTCTCTCCTCTCTTTCCTTATAGTTCTTCATGCAGTGGCTTATCCCACATCTGATTCTGCCATTCCCTAGTATCTGTCCATTAAATTCAAAAGAATGAGACATGTGTTTAGCAAACTATTACCTCATGTTACTCAGAGCAAGAAAAATCACATTAACAAATGAAAGATAAATAAACGCATTATGCATTGCTTCCAAGCACTAAATAACAAGAAAGATTCCCTCATAAGAAGATAATGTCTCATTATGACAAATTACTTTTTTATATATTTTTTTATTTATTTCAGATAGGAAAGAAGAGGGAGAGAGAGAAACATCAATGATGAGAGAGAATCATTGATCAACTGCCTTTTGCATCTTCCCTAACTGGGAATGGATCCTGCAACCTGGGCATGTGCCTTGACCCTGACCAGGAATCAAACTATGACCTCCTGATTTATAGGTCGATGCTCAACCACTGAGCAACACTGGCCAGGCATGACAAATTACTTTTTATTTCTATAAATTGTAGGCTGTTGGATTTGTTAAAGACACCAAAGTGTGGAAGTCTTAGTATTATTTTCTTCTCTCCATTGTCTTCTCAAAATGACTCTAAATGTTCTTCATTTCTCAGTGCTGATAGTCTGATTGGCATAAGAAAGACTAAGGAATGCTTGAGAAAACCACAGATGTGGGAGACAAAATAATCAGTTTCACCTGGACTAATTTGTTAAAGCTCTTTACCTTATACCTATATACATTATCAACTTTATATTACAACATTTTCATGTTTTTTAAATCTTTAAATGTATGTCAATTGCTTTTTTATCCTGCAGTTTAGAATACTATATTCAAATTATTAAAAGAATACATAATTGTTGTAGAATTACGTAAATGTCAAGCAATAGTAGGGAAAGATTAAGAAAGTGAAATGGTTTATGAATCATTCCTTGCCACGTTAACCTAGTTTTTCATTCCCTATATTTTTGAACAAGGGATATGAAACATGAAGTATTAAACCTAATAGCAGTACAACATAACTTATTTTATAAAGTCAGCCACACCTAAACTTCTTTGCATAGATTTAACTGGCAATTCCATGCCTTTATACACATTTCTTTGCTTCATTTCTGAATAGCATGTGTTTTCTCTAGATTTCTGTTCATCATTAGTCGATTGGCATCAGACTACTTTTACCCATGTAAATTTTGCCTATGACCTCATTTTAACAGATGTAGATAATAAGAAAATAAATGTCTGCTCTAAAATGTTTTTCTAATTTGATTTTGTTCCCCTCAAGCTCCAGGTGAATATTTGCTTCCTAATGTAATAAGTAATATTTTTTATAGTTTTCTTCTAGCATATAAATTGACTAACATTTGTTATTATCTTTCATTGACTTCTAACTGTTACATGTGCATTATTTTCACAACCCTTAATTTCATGGAAAAGTTAAAATAAAATATTTAGCACATAGTTCCTGGTACATATATTTTTTTTAAATCAGCTACTGCATAAATAATATTATTTTGCAATTGTTGTCCTCCTTTACACATACATATCTTACAGATGCAATTTTTCCATTTTTGCAAGCATTTTATGAGTAATTTCTTTACCCACTGAAAGGCTGGTGTGATTTAAAATTAGTCAAGCCTGCTGGTGTGGCTCAGAGGTTGAGTGTCGACCTATGAACCAGGAGGTCATGGTTCGATTCCCAGTTGGGGCACAAGCCTAGGTTGCAGGCTCGAGCTTATATTGTTGATGGCAATACAAAAGTGTACAACTATTTTAGAAACATTTTGGCAGTCTTTTATAATATAAACATGCATATACCATATGACACTGAGTTATAATGAGTGAAAAAAATATATGTCTATACAAAATGTTGTATGAAAAATTTTACAGCAGCTTTATTCATAAGTCAAAAACTGAAAACAACCCCAAATACATTAACTGGTACATAGAATAACATACTGTGGTGTGTTCATACAATGAAATACTACGCAACAATGTAAAAGGATGAAATACAAAAACATGGATAAATCTCCAATGCATTATGATAAATGAAAGAAATCAACTCATACAAAGTTTAGTTGGTACATACTTATGTGATCACTCCTTGTGTTTATCTGTTGCAATGAATCTGTGAAAATCTAGTCTATTTCTAATACACATTAGAGTATCCATTACCTGAGGTAGTTATTAGTAGACAAGTATTGCTCCCAATAAAAATGGAATAGTCTGTGTGGGACATGCAGGTCAAAACTGGGTTTCCTGTTCAAGGGCAAATTAGAGAAAAATAATCT
>NW_005364953.1:5579502-5587142 GCF_000412655.1 Myotis brandtii
ATATATATATAAAGAGCCAGGGTCCGTAACATCCAAAACAACCAAAGGCTCGATCGACTGGAAGTCAGTGCTGGGTTGCCATGGCGACCCAGCATTGACTGCTGAGGGGGCTGGGGATCAGGCCAGAAGAGGCCTGGAGAGAGAAACAGGGTCTGGTCTGTAGCCTCCATGGCAGCTGTTGATCAGCACTTGCCTCTCTCTTTCTCTCTGGGCCTGGCCAGAAGCCCCACCTCTCTTTCTCTCGGGCCTCCACTGGGGCTGCTGATCAGTCCCATCTCTCTGATCAGAACTGTTGATAGGCCCAGAGACACTGACTGGCATAGAAACCCACCAATTAGAACCAAATCTGAGTGAAGCGCGAGGAGCCAATGGCTGCCGAGGAGGTGGAGCTTTTGACACTGACTGGCATAGAAACCGACCAATCAGAACCTAATCTGGATGAAGTGCAAGGAGCCAATGGCTCCCTAAGAGGTGGAGCTTTTGACACTGATTGGCATCGAAACTGACCAATCAGAATCTAATCTGGGTGAACTGGGAAGGCAGAACCTAAGGTGGGGGATGAGGAAGGATTTTAAGGGCTACAGCTGTTTGGTGTAAGGTTTTATAAATTGGTTCAATTTTGTAATGACCATTTTGGCAGTATAGTGCATATGGCTGGCTATCAGTCCAGATATAGAGATTATGTATTTTTGTCTGCATCTCCTCTTGCTGAAAAAGGCTCCCCCCCCCCATTTAAACAATCCTATCCTATATAATCTATCTATACTAATAAAAGGGTAATATGCTAATTAGACTGGGTCGACCAGCCATCTTCCGGACGTCTGACTTCTTTCTGGACAAAGCCATGGTGGTGGGGGCCAAGGCAGAGGCTGTTAGGGGAGAGATCAGGCCAGCAGGGGAGGGCAGTTGGGTGCGAGATCAGGCCAGCAGGCAGAGGCAGTTAGCGGTGATCAGGCAGGCAGGTGAGAGGTTAGGGGCAATCAGGCCGGCAGGAGAGGGCCATTGGGGGCAAGATCAGGCTGGCAGGGAAGGGCCATTGGGGTGAGATCAGGCCAGCAGGGGAGGGCAGTTGGGGGTGACCAGGCCGGCAAGGGAGGGCAGTTGGGGGCAAGATCAAGGGTGATTAGGCAGGCAGGCAGGTGAGCAGTTAGGATCCAGCAGTCCCAGATTGTGAGAGGGATGCCCGACCACCAGCCGTTGAACATCCCCCAAGGGGTCCCCAATTGGAGAGGGTGCAGGCTGGGCTGAGGGAACCCACTCCCACATGCACGAATTTCGTGCACCAGGCCACTAGTTATAACATAAGCTGCAGAAGAGTAGATGTTGATCAATTTCTGTCTAATTCCTTATCTCTAGTACCAAAAACAATGCCTGGCACACTGAGATGGTCAATCAATATCAAATGGCGAATTTAAAAAATGTTTCTATATGCACCTAAGGAGAAAATCTGAATAAAATGTACATATAAAGTTTGCCTTTAACTGACCTCAACTGCAATCTAATTTTTAAATATGTTTTTTAATTTATTTCAGAAAGGAAGAGAGAGGGAGAGAGAGTCAGAAACATCAGTGATGAGAGATAATCATTGCTAGGCTGCCTCCTGCACTCCCCACACTGGGGATCGAGCCTGCAACCTGGGCATGTACTCTGATGGGGAACTGAACCATGACTTCCTGGTTCATACTTGATGCTCTACCACTGAACCACGCCAGCCGGGCTGCAATATAATTTTCTTAAGAAGAAGGATAAAACTTTACTTTGGTCTTTAAAACTTTTTCTCAATTATTACAATTCAAAATTATCCCCTATCTTAGTCCAATATAGCACTGAAAGGCTATGCTAAACCTTCTAATACTTGATCAAGTATCTGTTCTTGTCTATATTTTTTTGTCCCTAAACAATGGATAACTTTTGGAGGACTGGACACAATGTTACATGGCGATTATGGGCTTAATACATATATAACAATTTCCTTTGGAAATTTATTTAATGAATTTGATTTTAAGATTGAGATAAATTTCAGATGCAAAGCAAAATTCCCTCTCTAAATCATTTGGAACCATTAATTTTTGTCCTTATTTTTGCCCTTTCCTAACTTTGACATAGATGCTTATTCCTACATTCTAGAAGAACTTCCTTATGAAGGAATAAAAAAGAAATTGAAACAGTGTGACTGATTGACTCACTTGATAAACATGCTTTGTTTTCAAAATGAAATTGATTTAGTCAGTTATGTAAACGTTAATTTTATGTTTTGCTGGAAACTAAATGTAGTGTTAATTGCTGACATCTTTTGGATTAGGTGGTCTTGCCTATATGAACATGTGGTTATACAAACATAGATAAAGAATTTAAAATGCTAGATAGATATAGGAAATAATCATTACTTGGTATTCTTTGTTGTTTTACAAAGTTACCGAATTGTCTTTTTTATTATTATCAATAAACACATCTGGGGTTTCTAAATTTTCATTATTCAAGGTTCAATAGGAGTCTTAGGAGATAATGACATGAACATTAAACCATTTTAACTATTAGTTCTTTAAAATATCCTATTTATGGCTTTGTTGCATTTCATTTTCCTCATGTAGCTTTATGATTTTGTGACTTTTGGAGGTCGACCTGGACCATCTGCTAGCTGTTGTCTATGAGTTTACCAGTGCTTGAGATGAGCAGGGTGCAGATGAATCAAGTACGAAGGGATGGTTTCTGAATAGAAAAGGATCTAACACTTGGGTTCTTTTATTAGTTTCATACTCTATCCCTACTACTGAAGCCAACCACCTTTTCTTCCCAGCATTTTGAATTTTCTATCCCTTTATTTCTCTGACTTTCCCCCCTTTTCAATTCTATTTCTGTTTTCCTCTCCCCAAGTAACAAATGGGAAGGGTCATGCAGAGCTTGATTTATATTTATTCTTCTATACCAATTATGAAGCTATATTCATGCATGCGTGCATGTGTATGTATATGTGTGATAACAATAACGTCTATTGTGTACTTAATATGTGCCAGGAACAAGAACAAAAGCTGCCCTGATCGGTTTGGCTCAGTGGATGAGGGGTCCCGGGTTCGATTCCGGTCAAGGGCATGTACCTTGGTTGCAGGCACATCCCCAGTGGGAGGTGTGCAGGAGGCAGCTGATCGATGTTTCTCTCTCATCGATGTTTCAAACTCTCTATCCCTCTCCCTTCTTCTCTGTAAAAAATCAATAAAATATATTTTTAATTAAAAAAAAGAACAAAAGCTTTCACATTGTCTCATATAATCTCCACCCACTCCCTTCCAAAACAAAACTATGTAGTGGCTCTTATGATTATCTCCACTTTAGAAAAGATAGTAAGTGGCCTGCCTATAATTATACAGCTAATAATGGACAGACTCATAATTTTAAGCCAGTAGGGGATGGTTTGGGGATTAAACAGGACTAAACCCACACCAGAGTAACTCTAAATCCATACTCTTAACTGTCAACCTAATGTGGTTGGTGCCAATTCAACACCAACAGGAATCCCCAAGACAGGGTGCAGTGAAGAAGGAAACCTGATTCAGTTCAAACTGCTCAGTTGTGTTACAGCAAGGTTGTGAGAAGTCCCAGGGGCAAGATGGCCCTGTGGTGAGGATCTTCTCCAGGGAGACAGCTCTGCTCCACTCTGATCTGCTACACCTGCTCTGGTTTTGTGGGCTCAGCTCTGTTCTATGCTTAGATCTGCTCCAGTGAGTCATTTTTGGTTTTCAGCTCCAGCTGGGGTAATGCAGTCTTCAGTGGATAGGGTACTGCACTTCCCAAGCCAGAGGGGAGATGACTGACATAGACAGAAGTCCATCCCCTGATCCTTGATTGGTCTGTCCTTGTGCAAATGAGGACTCAAAATCTTCACACTTTGATTGGTCCTAAAGACACTGTCTTCACTGGTCAGAATAGAACTGCTTTGATTGGTTGGTGAAGATGCTGATGCGGGGGTGGGGGGGTATCCCTGTGCAGTTCTGACAGATGGGGAAAGCCTCTTTTCTATTGGTTGAAATAGGATTCCAGGAACTCCTTTATAAGGGCTGGCTCAGATGGAACACAGTGCAGGCCAGCAGTTCAGTACAAGCTTCTTCCTTATGTGCAGTTTGCATGAGAGTTCCCTTTGTAGAAATGGCTGCTAGGCTATGGTTTTGGTTTTTGTTGTTTGTTTAATTTGAGCCCAGTTAGCCACCAGGAGCCCTGCTTAGTGGGTATCTTCTTTCTCAGGGTCTGCATAACCACTGTGCTATAATGTTTTGTATGATTTGCTTATTTGACAAGCATTTCTTTTAGATTTTCATTCATGTGGCTAATAAAATGTGGAACAGAGCAGGCCTGTGGCTCACTAGTAACTCATTTTCTTATCATTGATGTGTTCTGGATCATCAGAATTCTAATCTCTATTAATTTATTGTCAATTTATAAATAGCCCACATTCTTGTTATATTCTGAGTTCTTACCAAGTCCACATATGGTAAGATCATAAACAATCTAACTAAGTACCTAGAGATCTAGCAGAAACTATTGTTCTCTCTAAGATATTGTCATGGAAAGGCTTGATTGGTGATTATGTTTTCCCTGTAAACTGGGGCTGCCAATGCTGACTTGTTGGCCCATAAGAATTGATTGAGCAGCTTTGAGCTGATACACATAACAGTATTAGTCTGTCTAGCTATTTGTTCAAAGTCATTCTTTTTAAAAATAATAAAAAGAATATGTATTAAGTATTTATTGTGTACCATACACTCTGATAAGCACCTTGCATTTATTATCTCATTTATTGTACACAACTATCCTATGAGGCAAGTGTCATTATTATTCATATTTTACAGCTGGAGCAAGTAAACTAGTAAACTGGGGATGTGAGATTAAACTCAAGACTGACTCCAAAGCTACTTTTTTTATCCACCATGCATATTATCTGTATTTAAACTGAACCATTTGAAGATTGTCATTTATCTTGACCGATTTGTACTGAGAAGGATGTTATCTTTCAGGAAGGCAAAACGCCTGTTGGCTTCTTAGGTCGTCACTGCCCCTGGCATTTTTCTAGTAGTTAACATTTCTTTTCTAGATGGAAGAAAAGATAAGTCATAGGCAGTAGCAATCCTCCCTTAAAACTCTATCACCTGAAGTGGTGTGATTTTATTCTTCTGGGCTGTGCTTTCTTTCTCTTTGTCATTGTCTTTGGCATTGATTCTTGTTTCTTAACCTGAGTTATTCCCACTGCCTTCCTTCTAATGTCATGGATGAAAACTATCAAAGATTGCACAATTTTTTTTAGTGCTTTGGTTTGAGACATACTGTTTAGAGATATTTCACTAGGCAGACCCAAGAGGAAACCCTTGTGTTCCTTTTGTTTATTTGCAGGGTGTATGCTTAATGTCTTTCAGGAATTTAACAAATAATTACTTAATAATTAGTTTATTTTGTTTGAACTTCTGGTAAGTCTAAGACTCAATACTGACTACAAGCAGCACTGGGTAAAGTCTCAATGGTGGAATCTTTATTCTTATTATTGTTATAGGCAATAAGAAAGATGAAAGGTTTATTAATGGTAGATGTTTAAAAGGAACTAGTTATTTCTCAGACTATTTTAAGACATTAAATTATTTCTTTTTTTCTCCAGACTATTGATAGGGGCAGAAATAGAATATTGGGGACTAGCTATAATTATAAGAAATATTAATCATGCTCTATTAACCGTGATTGTTTTGTTCTGATTGATTAAAAAAGGCACATTCTAACCTGACTGGGAGTTGCACTCGGGACCTGGGAGCTCACCTGGAAATGAGGCCCATCCTCCTCATCAGGGAGCTGCCTATTATCATGGAAAGATTAACAACCTTGTTGCAGAAATCATAGCCTCCAGCTCTTTGTATATCACCAGCCCTTTGAAGACACTCAGCCTTTGCACACTCGCAGGCCTTTGAAAATCTCCAGCCCACATTATCTGTAAACTGCCCATTTGGCTACCCTTTTGCCTACTTCCCCAAGTAATCTTTGTCCTGCCCAATATAAGCAGCTGGCTTACGGTGGGGTGCAGAGCAGATTTTTGTGGATGACATGCTGCTCTCCCATACTGCTGGCATTATTGGAATAAATGCTCATATATGATTCAACCCTGTCTCTGCTGAATTGGCTCAAGTAGTGACAGGCAGCCCAGACCCTTTGATTGTCTGGTTACAGTATCATTAAGAAAACTCATACCTAGAAAATATTTATCTATTTTTTACCAAAATCTATTTTTACCATTATCTATTTTTAACAAAATTACTTAGAAAGATTTTAGAAAACTGACAGGTTATGGAAACATGCAGCATATGCACTATCAACTCTCCTTAAGGGGAAATGTACAGCTTAGACATGGGCATTCGGTATCAGAAAGACCTATCTTTTCTGAAACAAGTCAGTGGAAATGATCTCTAATATGACAAATATGACTAAAAAGGGTGTTCTAAATATGACATTGCTTACTATTATTAGTAGAGATGATCAACAAGCTTGAAAGGATGAAAAAGCCAAAAAGTAAATTGTCTCAATTGCTTTTGGAATGTGGTAGGTCACATTCCCAGTAATGGAGAGGAGAAACCCTTTAATAACAGCTATATTTTATTGACTGCTTACTGTGTGCCTACCCCCTTTGAATCCAATATATTATTTCATTCTCACCTCAAGATATATAGAGGTAAAATTGTTTTCATTTTCATTTTGCAGAAGGAAACAACAGCTGCTGCTCTTTTTAAAAAAATAATTAATTTAATGGTTGCTACACAAATTGTTTTAGATTCAGGATTCAAAATCAAGTATGTTTTTTAGTATGTATGCACTTAAGCACTTTACTTTACTTCCTTTCTCTAAATTCATTCCCAGATTCCTTCCACTTACTCAGTGTTGCAGTCATATTCTATCTGTTCCTCTTTGCCTTCAAGACTTTGCGTGTAATGTTTCTTTTTTTGCCAACCTTTGACTGAAAGAAAAACCTATCTGTGGAAAGCTCTCTTTCACCCCCTTGAAAAGATTGGCTAGTTCTCTCAGGATATTGTGCATCCTTCTTTTCACACATTTTAGCAAAGATTTTTGTTTGTTCTTTTCTCTATTATAAACTCTTCAGGTGTAAGTGCCATATTCAACTTGTTCACTATTTTGTCCTGAGTCACTAACATTGTTTATAAAATACAGTAGGAGCTTGAAAGTATTAGTTGAATGAAAGAGCTAGCTAAAGTGTGGTTCTTTTTATTAATGACTTGCACTTGTTTCTGATTTTCCTGTTAATACTATAATATATGGGAGCATTGGCATGCGTGCTAAATCTCTTCTTTTATTGAAGGTTCTGTCATTTATATCTTTTACATCCTATCTGCAGAACATTGGTGCAAAGTTTTACATATTAAGGTGCTAAGTAATTATCATTGGTCACATCCATTTCTGGAAACATTGAAGAGAAATTATACATAACAAGTTAACATTAATGTCTCACACAGCACCCCAAAATTAGTCTAGTATAAAATGGAGGTTGCTCCATGTTTTCAAATGCTACTTATTTTATTTAACTTCTAACAATTTTTTTATTATAGAATTTTCAGGTACATAGCATTATAATTTGGCATCTGTATACCCTAAAATGTGAT
>NW_005364953.1:5588711-5591251 GCF_000412655.1 Myotis brandtii
TTCTGGGCCAGCTTTAGCTCTGAGGCTTGGCTCCAGCTCTGAGGCCTCGGCTGCTGAAAGCAGGTTTCTGGCCTTTGTTTACCTTCTGTATTTGAAACAATGTTGCAGTCCTGCTGACTGAAGCCTGGCTGACTAAAGCAGGTTTCTGGGGTTTTGTTTAGCTTCTATATTTGTTACAATGTTGCTTAGTGTGCAGCTCAGAGGCCGGCAAGGCAGGTGAAGAAGCTTGGCTTCCTCTGTCACTGAAGCAAGCAAGCCTCCCTGTTCGCTTCAAGCTGCCTGGCTGCCGGCCGCCATCTTGGTTGGCAGTTAATTTGCATATCTCCCTGATTAGCCAATGGGAAGGGTAGCGGAGGTACGGCTAATTACCATGTTTCTCTTTTATTAGATAGGATATATATATATATATATCCACAAAAGAAAATAAAAATAACCTCATAGATACAGAGAACAGATTAGTGGTTGCCAGAGGGGAAGGGCATTGGAGGATGGGTAAAATGGGAGGAGGAAGTTAGCTGTGTTGTTACTGTCTTTAGCTACCTATTAAAAGGAAGTAAAGGGAGAGCCAGAAATTGTTAAGGATATTCAGCTGGGAGGCAGAGACCTGTTTGCTTCATAGGGTATCTGGTAATATCAACTGGTCCCTTTAAAAGATAATTTTACTTCATGAACTCCCTTTTTAACACATCTGGTATAAGTATTACATTGTATGTATTTATGCACTTATTCTTTTCAGGTTAAATAGTTTGTGCCTAGGGAGTGCTGATGGATCGCTGGCATGCTATTATTGTGGGTGCCCCTGGCAGGGGTGGCAGTGGAAGAGGTCGGAAGTCGGAGGTGTAGGCTGCAGCTACCCCCGAGGCTGGGTCTTATCCCCGCCCTTCAGGTCAGCCTCCCCATTCCCCTGGGGGTGCAGGGGCTGGGATACGGTGTCCGTGCAGTGGGATTGGAAGAGCTTCCCATGGCCACCTCCTCTTCTTTCTTTGCAGTCCAGGCTCCTGTCAGGCATTCTCCTCAGAACCCCAGGAACATGGCTCCCTGCCACCCTGCCACCCTGCCACCCTGCCCCACTCAGCTCTCCCAGGTCTCCCACCTGTCAGAAGGCTGCCAGGGCACCCTGCTTAGGGCAGTGTGGTCCTGGGGCAAGGGGTGGCGTGTGGGGAGCAGCTCCAGTAAAGTTTAGTAAACCCTTGGTCCGCGTTGGGATTTGGCTGCAGGCTGCAGGAGAGTCTGCCTGGGCAGGACGAAATCACATGAGACCCGGAGGCCTGTCCTGCGGCCCCACAGCCCCACAGCCCTGCCCACCCTGCTGAACAGTCGTGATGTGAGGGCATTCGGATAATTTGCATATTCCTCTATGATTATATAGGATATATATTTATTGATTTCAGAGAGGAAGGGAGAGACAGAGACAGAAACATCAATGATGAGAAAGAATCATTGATAGGCTGCCTCTTGTGCACCCCCTACTGGGGATTGAGCCTGCAACTTGGGCATGTGCCCTTGACCAGAATCGAACCTGGGACCCTTCAGTCCGCAGTCCAATGCTCTACCCACTGAGCAAAACCAACTAGGGCTATAGGCTCTTCTTCAATGCACCCTCTTTTCTACTGTTTTACTTCCTAGTTTTATGCTAATCAATTACAAATATATATTTGCTGGGATACATTTTCCTAAAAATTCAGATATAGTTGGCATCTCCCTTTGAATGTCTCAGAGTCACTACAATGGACTGAATGTTGTTCTTCCAAAATTCGTAAGTGAAACTCTAGTTGTCATGTGATGGTATTTCGAGGTGGGGCCTTGGGGCTTAATTAGGTTGAAAGGGTAGAGCCCATATGAATGGGATTCCTGCTTTTAAAGGAGAGGCCAGAGACCTTGCTAGCTCTCTTTCCACCAAGACTACTCTCTATAAGCCAGGAAGAGGGCACCCACCAAGAGCCTGGCCATGTGGGCACCCTGATCGTGGACTTCCAGCCTCCAGAACTGTGAGAAATAAATGTTTGTTGTTAAATGCGCCCATCTCTGGAAATTTGTTATAGCAGCCCAAACTGGCTAAAGTAGGTACTTAAACTTAAAATGTGCCAAACAGTCATCCTAACCTTTCCAAGCTAATATTACATTTCATGAGGACACAGCCTATATGGTATTCAACTCTGTACCCCAGAAAATAACACCTATATGTTCTGATATATATTTTTAAATTGTGCTGTATATTGTTCATAACTGAGCTTCTCATACTGATCTGATCTTTTTTATGTAAACCCTTTCTGTGCATGATGCTTTTTAATCCCTTACCAGTTCTGGAGGTTCAAACAAGATGCTTTCCAGCCGAAACCGGTTTGGCTCAGTGGATAGAGCATCGGCCTGCGGACTGAAAGGTCCCAGGTTCGATTCCGGTCAAGGGCATGTACCTGGGTTGCGGGCACATCCCCAGTAGGAGATGTGCAGGAGGCAGCTGATCGATGTTTCTCTCTCATCGATGTTTCTAACTCTCTATCCCTCTCCCTTCCTCTCGGTAAAAAATCAATAAAATATAT
>NW_005364953.1:5592641-5602382 GCF_000412655.1 Myotis brandtii
TATCTGGTTTGTTTGGGTTCTATAATCGAAACACTGTTTCAACTCCAGCTCTGAGATCCTGGCTGGCTGAAAGCAGGTTTCTGGGGTTTTGTTTAGCTTCTATATTTGTAACAATATTTCAAACTGCAAGCTCAGAGGCCGGCAGTGGCAGGCGGGGAACATTAGCTTCCTCCATCACTGAGGCAAGCAAGCCTCATTTTCGCTTCAAGCTGCCTAGCTGCAGGCCGTCATCTTGGCTGGCAGTTAATTTGCATATTACCCTGATTAGCCAATGGGAAGGGTAGCGGAGGTACTGCTAATTACCATGTTTCTCTTTTATTAGATAGGATTATTAGAATATGTTATTACTAAAGTTTTTTTGAACAATGATATTCTTGGGATTGCAAACCAAATGCAGAGGGAATTTTTTAAAAAGCTAATACTTGAACATTAAGGTTTTGTTGACTTTTTTTACCCTTAAAATTCTTTTTAAATTGTTTATAACAGCTTTATTTGTATGTATTTTACATATCATCCAATATTTTTAATCTATAATTCAATGAACTGTAGTATATTCATTCACAAAGATGAGCATACATCACCACAATGAATTTAGAACATTCCCATAACTCTTAAGTGAAATACCTCTTCCCCATTAGCAGTCTCTCCCATTTCTTGCTAGTCTTCCCAACTCCAGCCCTAGGAAACTTGACGTTTGATAAAATTTGTATTACATAAGCTGTGATCTTTTGTAACTATCTTCTTTCACTTAGCATTAAGTTTTCAAGGTTCATCATGTTGTAGTATGTATCTGTACTTCATTTCTTTTTATTGCTGAATAAAATCCTATTATATGGGTATACCACTTTGTATTTACTCATTATCAGTTGAGCATTTATGTTGTCTTTACATGGACATATTGTTTTATCAATAGGTGCAGAAAAAGCATTTGATAAAAAAACAACATCTATTTCTGATTAAAACACTCAATGAAGTTAGTATAGAAGGAAAGTACCTCAACATAATAAAGACCATATATGACAAACCCTCAGCCAATGTCATGCTCAATGGTAAAAAACTGAAAGCTTTCCTATAAAATCAGGAATAAGACAAGGATGCCCACTCTCACCACTCTTATTCAACAGAGTTCTGAAAGTCCTAGTCAGAACAAACAAGCAATAGAAATAAATAAAAGGCATCCAAATTAGGAATGAAGATGTAAAAGTATCACTGCAGATGACATGTATCTGTGTATGGAAAACCCTCAAGTCTCCAACCAAAAACTATTAGAAACAATAAACAAGTACAGTAAATTTGCAGGATACAAAATTAACATACAAAAAGCCACTGCTTTCCTATATACAAACAATGAAACTTCAAAAAAAAAAGAAATGAAAAAAATAACTCCTTTTACCTGACCAGTGTGGCTCCTGGTTGAGCATTGACCTATGAACCAGAAGGTCATGGTTCAATTCCCGGTCAGGGCACATGCCCAGGTTGCAGGCTCGATCCCCAGTGTGGGGCATGCAGGAGGCAGCCGATCAATGATTCTCTCTCATCATTGATGTTTCTATCTCTCTCTCCCTTTCCCTTCCTCTCTGAAATCAATAAAAATGTATTTTTAAAAAAGAATATCAAAGAAGAATGCTTTAAAATAATAGACTTTGTTGAAATAGAAAACCACATGGCAGAGAAACATCAGGTGGAATATATGAGGGACTGAAATCTATTGTCACTTCTCAAATTACAAAATACTGTGTTCTTAGGCAAATCATTAAAAATATCTGAGCCTCAGTTTTTTTAACTACATTGTCATTGAAATAGATATAATTATAACAAAATGGAATAATAGATATGAGAACTCTTTGACTTAGAAGCACTATCTTATTTAAAAACATATGTAGTTACCTTTGATAAAGGAGATTCAATTTTGTCATATGGTAATCAGTACACTCAGATACGATATATTAAAAAGGCAAAGTTCAATTTCTGTGTTGTTTTTTTCCTTTTATAACTTTGGTATTTCTCTTCTGTATTGTATTAAAGAACTGAATGAGTCAAACAATCTTAAACCCATCTGTTTTTATTAGCATGGCTTCTTGAAGATGGTAATCTGTATTTTTGATGAGTTTGCAAGGAAGAGAAGGGCCTGAAATCTAGCAACTCAGAGTTGATATAATGCTTACAGTAACATAAATGACAAAGTGTCAGTGATGACTGAGATGACAAATGACAACATGCATATTAATAAGTACTAGACAACATTCAATCACTGTCCAATATTCTTAGTCATGTTGAAGGACAATGCAATCTTCAAATGCAGCACCTCACAGAGGAGGTGTGACTGTCACCAAACAACTTCTATAACTTAGAAAGTCAGCAGAAAAGTGGCAAGGTTATGTCTTCCTTGGTGGAGGTGTGAATGACACCTACATATTTCTTATATCCATATTAAAGGGCAAAAACAATAGCTCCAAATTTGTTACATAGAATTCATGTTTACACATGCCCTTAGTTCATGTTATTCAACTGAATTTAGTATTGAATGAAAGTAAAATGTCTCTCTCTGTCTCTCTCACTGTCTCTATCTCTCTGTCTCCCTGTCTATACAGTTATTTAACTGAACTGCTTGATTTTAGTTTATTTGATCAATTCTGTCAAAGTAGTCAATCTAGTTGGAAGTCATGTGGTCTTGTGTTAATAATCCAATCATGTTATACATGTACTATGTGTGTGTATTCATGTATATAATATACACATATGTAATTTTTATTTTATTTTATTTTATTGTAATTTTTATTTTAATATTTTTAGTCCTCACCCAAGGATATTTTTCCATTGATTTTTAAAGAGAGTGAAAGAGAGAAGGAAAGACAGAGAGAAACATCGATGTGAGAGAAACACATCGACTGGTTGCCTCCTGCATTCACCCCAACCAGGGCCCAGGCCCTGCAACCAAACTATGTGCTCTTGACCAGAATCAAACCTGGGACACTTTGGTCCACAGTCTAGTGCTCTATCTACTGAGCAAAACCAGCTAGGGCCACATATGTAATTTTTTTTATTTCAAATGTCCAGAATTATATAAGAGCCACCTACTTTATTTTTTTATTTGCAGGATTTTTCCCTTTTAAATATGGAGAGGGATTCCTTAAAGAGATTTATGATCAACATATAATAAGTTGAAATAATGTAGAGACTTGACAAAAACATTCAACAAACTGAGAAGGAGACTCTGAGTTGGACAAGTTTGACAATACAGTAAAAAAGCTTATTGTTCAAGAGTGACAAACAGAAATTCCTCTGACAGTGAAGAAATGGCTGAAATTGTTGCTTTTGTCACAGCCCTGTTATTCAACATATATTCAGGACTGAATATAAAAATCTATCAGAAAACTATATTTGTGCCTGAGCTTGAATATAAATGCATATGGAAGACTTATGCCTTCAGCCCTTATGCTCATTTCTTTTCTACTAAAATCAACAGATTTTTATTTTTATTTTTTAACACATACAATGATAAGCTATGTTTCTGTGATAGGTGGGTGTTCCAATTGTGCTTTCTTGAAATTACATTAAGAATGATCATTTTAAATAACACTTAAACTAACTTCACTAAAGAAATATGAAATCACATATCGAAAATACTAGAACTATTTGACTTTTGCAAATAACTTATTTTAAGTGTGGTATATCAATCATCTAGCTACATAACAAAATGCCCCAGATTGGGAGGCTTAAATAACAGAAATTTATTTTTTTATGTATCTGGAGGCTGCAGGTCCCAGATCAATATGTCAGCAGGTTTTGTTTTTCCAAAGGCCTCTCCTTGACTTCAGTCTCTTTGTCCACTGTATGGCCTTTTCTCTACGTGCATGCACTCCTCATGTTTCTTCTTCTTCTTATAAGGATACCAATCTTATTGAATTAAGGCCCCACTTTTTAAAACTTATTTACCCTTAATTACTTTGTCAAAGATCCTATCTCCAAATAAATTGGGAGTTAGAACTTCAATCTATGATTTGGAGGGGACACAGAAAAAGCTAAAGGAGTTCATCGCTACCAAACTAGTATTACATGAAATGTCAAAGGGTCTTCTTTAAGAAGAAGAAAAAAAAAGATAAAAAAATGTGAACAATAGCCTGGCTGGTGTGGCTCAGCGGTTGAACATCGGCCCAGGAACCAAGAGGTCATTGGCTCCATTAGTGGTCAGGGCACATGCCACAGTTGCAGGCTCAATCCCCAGTAGGGGGTGTGCAGGGTTAGCCAATCAATGATGTTTCTCTCTCATTGATGTTTCTATCTCTCTATCTCTCTCCCTTCCTCTCTCTCTAAAAATCAATAAAAACATATTTTTAAAAATATGAACAGCAAAATGGCAATAAATGCATACCTATAAATCATGGAATAAAAAAATAAACAAGCAAGTGAAACAGAAACAAACTCATAGATACAGAGAACATTTTGATGCTTGCCAGATGGGAGAGGTGTTAAGAGGATGGGTGAAAAAAGTGAAGGGATGTAGAAGTACAACTTAGAGTTACAAAATAATTATGGGGGTGTAAAATACAGCATAGGGAATATAGTCAATAATATTCTAATAACTATATATGGTGTCAGAAAAATATGAGATTTTTTGGGATGATCAGTTAGTAAGTTTTATAATGTCTAATCACTGGGGTGTACACACCTGAAACTAATATAATGCTGTATATCAACTGTAATTACAAAATAAAAAAGAAACTCTTGAAACATCATTTTCAACTAAATTCAATTTAATTCAGTGAGGGGTGTTTTTCAAATGAAGAAGTCTAAATTTATACTAGACTAAGTAATATAGCATATTATTCAAATACCATATTCAATTTTTTGTCAGGTTTTGCTCATAATTTTTTAATAAAAAGCAAATACAAAACTGAGTTATTACAATATTATTCACTATATTCCCTGTGTTATAATTTACATCCCAGTGATTATTTTGTAACTGTCAATTTATATGTGTCTTCCTATTCTTAAACACAGACTGTCTCTCCATGTATTTTATTCTTCTTTAATTTCTTTTATCAGACTTTTGTAGCTTTCTTCATATAGATTGTGTACATATCTTTTTAGATTTATACCTATATATTTCATTTTGGGGTGCGCTTATGTAAATGGTTTTGTGTTTTTAATGCCAATGGCTACTTGTTCCTTGCAGGTCTATAGAAAGCTGATTTGCCTTTGTATATTAACCTTGTGTCCTAAAACCTTGCTATAATTTCTTATTAGCTCTAAGTGTTTTTGTTGTTTTTGTTTGTTTGTTTGTTTTTTTTGGGGGGGGGGCGTGATTCAGATCTTCTACATAGATGTTCACATCATTTACAAACAGTGGTAGTTTTATTTCTTCCTTCCTAACCTTTATACCTTTAATGTACTTTTCTTGTTTTGTTCCCTTTAGCTCAAACTTCTAGTACACTGTTGAAAAGGAGTAGTGAGAGGGGACATTTAGTCTTGTAGTTGATTCTAGTTGGAAAGCTTTGAGTTTTTCACTATTAAGTATGATGTTAGCTGCAGGGTTATTTTTGTAAATATTCTTTATCAAATTGAGGAAGGTTCCCTCTATTCGCAGTTTACTGAGAATTTTTATTACAAATGGGTACTGGATTTTCTCAAATGTTTTTTCTGTATCTGCTTATATGATCATGTGATTTAAAATATTGATCCAAGCTTGAATATCTGGGGTGCAAATGCCACTTATTTGTGGTGTATAATTTATATCTACATTCGATTATTGAAATTGTTTTATTCTAGCTATCCTACTTGGTGTGAATTCATATCTCACTGTGATTCTGATATGCATTTCCTTAGTAACTTGGCATCAAACAAATGTGTCTATTGGTCATTTGTAAATTTTTGGAGAAATGTCTTCAGGTTAGTTGCCCTTTCTTAAAATCAGGTTATTCATTTTTTATTGTTGAGTTGTAAGAGTTTTTCATGTATTGTGGTTAGAAGCTAATTAGATGCATGAAATTTGTGCAGGGGATCCCTCAGCCAGGCCTGCACCCTTTCGCAATCCGGGATCCCTTGGGGGGGGGGGGTGTCCGACTGCTGGTTTAGGCCCGACATCACTCTCACAATCCAGGGCCTCTCGCTCCTAACTGCCCACCTGCTAGCTCCTTACCGCTTGACTTGCTGCTCCTTAGTGCTGCCACGGAGGTGGGAGAGGCTCCCACCATCGCAGCTGCGCTTGCCAGCCATGAGCCCGGCTTCTGGCTGAGTGGCGCTTCTGCTGAGGGAGTGCACTGACCACCAGGGGGCCCTATTTTGTTCATCAGTTTATTTTGTTCATTAGATTCCACAATAAGGGACATCATTTGATATTTGTCTTTCTCTGACTGGCTTATTGCACTTAGCATAATAATTCCAGGTCCCTCCATGCTGTCTCAAAGGGTAAGAGATCCTTCTTTTTTACTGCTGCATAGTATTGCATGGTATAAATGTACCACAGCTTTTTTTATCCACTTATCTACTTACTAGAGGCCCGGTGCATGAAATTTGTGCATGGAGGGGGGGAGGTTCCTCAGCCCGGCCTGCGCCGTCTCCAATCTAGGACCCCTTGGGGGGTGTCCAATCCCTGTGGGATTGGGCCTAAACTGGAAGTTGGACATCCCTCTCGCAATCTGGGACCACTGTCTCCTGCCTGCCTGATTGCTCATAACCCCTCTGCCTGCCAGATTGATTGCCCCTACCTTGTCCCCTGCTGGCCTGATCAACCCTAACTTGCTCCCCTGCTGGCCTGATTGCCCCTAACTTCCTCTGCCTTGGCCCCCAGTCTGGCCTCCCTCTGTGGGAGGCAACCTAGCAGATCAGGGGAAGTCACCGCCCCCATTACCCCACTGCTCCTGCCACTGCCGGCCTGAACCTCAGTCTTTTGCAGCCGCCCACAGCTGCCTGAGCCTTGGCCCTCGCAGCTGCTGCAGCTTTGTCTAGAAGGACTTCCGGAAGACATCCATTCTAATTAACATATTACCCTTTTATTAGTATAGATTTGGGGACCATTACAACCACGCAGAACTTAAAAGAACACATGGCCCTGGCCAGTTTGGCTTAATGGAGAGAGCATCAGCCTGTGGACTGAAGGGTCCCAGGTTCGATTCCAGTCAGAGGCACATGCCTGGGTTGCAGGCTCAATCCCTAGTAGGGGGCCAGCGGGAGGCAGCTGATCAGTGATTCTTATCATTAATGTTTCTATCTCTCTCTCCCTTTCCCTTCCTCTCTGAAATCAATAAAAAATATATATTTAAAAAAAAAGAAAACACATGGTCTTCACTTTGGGCTTTGTCATTTTACAATATCCTTTGTGCAGTATTTTAACTTCCCTCAACTTTCCTTTACCCACCCTTAAAATGCAATCTATTTTGGGGAAGATGATCAGGAAAGTGATTCTAGTGGGCAGAAGTTTTTTTGGAGGGGATGAGGTTGTGAAGATATTTAAAAATTGAACATGGTGATGGTTGTACCACTCTGAATTTACTTTAAAAAACCAGTTCATTGTACACTTTAGGTGACATGTGCAGTATATGAATTATATCTCAAAAAAGCTGTTCTTTTCTTTTTAAATAAATACCAGTCTTGTAATCAATTGCAGATGTTTTCAGAGGCCCCCCAGTCCTGGCGGATCTGGATGGTGTGGTTTGGGAAGGAGAAGGTGGCAAGAGGTTTGTGAAATTTCTGCAACCCCATTCCCGCAGTCTCTTCATAGGGCACCAGGGCCATTTCCACTGTGCCAGCTCTCTGCTTCCTTTAACCTGTTGGGCAAAAGAATCCTGCATGCTCTGGCCAGAAAGTGCATTCTCTCTTAGGTGGCCCCAATGCTTTTTTAAGGTCAGTTTATGGATTCAAAAGAATAAACAGAGATGTGGAAAGCTTTTGTTGAATTCCTTTTACATAGTTCTTCCCATCTCGTGGGAAGTGAGATGTGGCTCTGAATTCATCCCAAAGGGTGTCTTTGGGCAAAAGCACCCAGAACAGCACAACTCCTGCAGGATGTCCTACACATTTTGCTGTCAGGACTCAGGGGGGCTTGAGGGTGAACGAGGTGGCAGTGCCAGAACAGGACCTGGGAGAAGGTAGCGCTTTCTACACTGCCCAGGCCCCTGTGGATTGCAGCTGCACCCCCCGAGGTGGGCAGGGTGTTTCTGCTGTTTTGTTTTGGTCTGGCCTCCATCCCCTCAGCCACGGACCCGTGTCTGCATTGAGACTGTGAACGGACCCGTGTCTGCACTGAGACTGTGAATGGCTTGATGGTCCTATGTTTTGGTGGATGGTGGATGCACTCCCACCTCCTGGAGACTGGCAGTTAGACACTGGCGGCTTCAGAGTCGCTTGCAGGGAGAGCGCGGCCCTACGTCCAGAACAGACTCGGGTGTCCACGGCTGGGAGGCCTCCCTGGGCTAGGGACCGCCGGTGGTTTGCTGGCCTGCCACGCCCCCAATCGTGGCGGAGGTCCCCTCTGGGGTGATGGGTTGGCCTGCGTTAGGGGTTGTGGGAGGGGTTGGTTAGCCACCCCACCCTCAATTGGGGTGGAAGAGGCATATCTGGGGTAGGGCCGGGGGAGGGGCTCCTACTTCATGCACCTCTTGGTGACCAGTCTTTTGGTCGTTTTGGACGTGATGCCTGTAGCCTTTTATTATGATGATGGTTTGCAAATATGCAAATATTTTCTCCAATTTTGTAGGTTATCTTTTCACCTTATGAGTGGTATTGTCTTAATTTTTGTTTTATAAAAAATTAGCACCAATATGATGTTTCTCTTCAGTAACTGTATCATCTTTGCAATCTGTAAAGTATGCCTTCATTGATTCCTGGGATCCCCTATCTTCACAACAGCCAATGATGACTATGATGATGACAGTTGTTAATATTTATTGAGTGCTAACCATTTCCCAGGTATTGTGACAAGTAACTTAATGTACTTTCTCATACAATCCCTAATATACAATCCCATTAAGTAGGTATTATTATTATCTTCATTTACAGATGATAAAACTGAGACATTGAAAAATCCATGCAGCTGATAATAAGAAGATAAAGAAAATAAAACATAGGCTGTTTGCTCAGCTAATTATACTGACCCATGATCTGTATTTTTGAGCTTTTCTCACTTTGATCCCTCACAAAATTATAGTTGTTTGTACCCAAGTTGAAGGTTTTCTGATTAAGAAGTATGGGCTGTGGTTGTTAGGCACTGATAACCAATTAAGTTAATATACTCATGAGCATTTTTTTTAGAACTTTTGCTTATTTGTATTCAGGTCTTATAATAATAATATCTTAAATTACTGAATTAAAACAACAGAAATTTTAGCCACCAGCAACATGATGAGGAAGATTATTTGGAACAATGGGACCCTTCATAGATTGTCACATCTTATGAAAAACCCTAACATTGACTACCTTTACATCATGTTGACCCTACTTTATCTTCTGGTCATTAATTCATAGACAAGCACCCTTAAAAATATTGGAGGAATATTGATGAAAGGGATTAAAGTATTCAAATAAACATACACATTTAATTTTGAGTTGGTGTGATACAATTTGCTCATTCTTGTGAGCACCAAAAAACAATGCTTGTATTATTTATTTATAACTAGTAGCCTGGTGCACGAAATTCGTGCACATTAAAAGGGAATTAATTGCCCTAACCGGTTTGGCTCAGTGGATAGAGCATCGGCCTGTGGACTCAAGGGTCCCAGGTTCAATTCTGGTCAAGCGCATGTA
>NW_005364953.1:5604014-5611247 GCF_000412655.1 Myotis brandtii
TTTTTTTGGACAAAGAATTGCACATTTAGATATATTTTTAATATTATCTATAGCAGTGGTTCTCAACCTTGGCTGCACATTAGAATCACCTGGGAATCTTTTTAAAATCCTGATTCCTGGGCCTCATCCTCCGGAAATTGTTTCTTTGTTATGGGGTGGGGCCACAACATTAGTAACAAAGAAACAGAATTAAAACTTTATTGTGGGGAGCCACTACAGTGTTTTGGACAGGTTCAAGCCTTGGACTGATGAGAGGGCACAGTCCTCTCATTGCCACATGCAAGTCCCAGCTTGGAGGGCAGGGCCCTCCCAGCACAATTATAGGCACCAGCTGTAGTTGTAAGCTTGAATCTATGGTCCGGACACATGGCCCCACGTGCCTGAGTGATGTAGGCTTGATAGAGTTCAGGTGCATGTAGTTGAGTAGGATTGAAACCCAGGAGAATGTTGTAAACATCTTGGTCATGCCCTTACTTTGCCTTGTAGCATCTGCTATAAAATAAAGACATGGCTGTGGGCGTGGTCGCTGTCTCTCAGAGAAGCAGCGTCCCACCAAGACCCAGCTTTCATTCTCTTGTCTGTCTTTTCTAAGCCGTTCATCCGCCCCCACTCAGGTTCAACCTTGGCCGTGCTTGTGCGGCTCACTTTAGAAAGATATGCCTCCACACTCCGAGGGCAGGTTCCTGCCTCAAACCCCGCCCTTACAGGAAACAGCTCTGGGAAACAGCTCGGGGGAGGGCGCAGCCATTGCCAAGACAACCCCTACAGGACTGACTTCTTTCCACTTGGTTGCGGTTATGGTCATGATGAACACCACCCAGGGTTTTTATATAAGTAGATAAACAGATACACTTGCAAGAATTCTTAAAAATATTCACAAGAAATTACATTCAGCTCATTAATGCATGGTTATCTCTAACATCGTCCACAAAACCGTTTTCCTTTACTAAGGCCATTATGAGAATTTAATACAAAACATGTACCTTTTTCATTAATTATTTCTTTTCTGGCTGAAGTTTCATTATTTCCAGAAATATTTACTTTTAAATTTAAGTACAACTCAACTTGCTATTTGTTTATTCTTCTTCTACATCTGAGTTACACACCTGGTTCAATTCTACACTTTATTGAGCTATCCTATATAATAAAAGGGTAATATGCAAATAGACTGAATGGCAGAACAACTGGACAACCAATCAAAGAGTAATATGCTAATGATATGCTAAGGTTGCTCAACCACTTGCTATTACATGCACTGATCACTAGGGGACAGATGCCCCCACCGGTAGGTTAGCTTGCTGCTGGGGTCTGGCCAATCGGGACTGAGAGAGATGGGCCGGACACACCTTGGAGCCCTCCCACGGTCCCTCCCTGGCCAGATCATGCACCAGTGGGGTCCCTCATCCTGGCTTGCACTCTCTTGCAATCCGGGACCACTTGGGGGATGTCAAAGAGCTGGTGTCAGCCCAATCCCGCAGGCCACTCCCTTGGGTAGGGGGGGTGCCAGACGCAGGGCTCATGGCTTTTGAATGCAGCTGCAGCAGCACGAGCCTCTCCTGATTGATCTGGACTGATTGGGCACAAGCCCATAGCAGGCACAGTGGGGCAAGGATGAGCAGGAGCAGCAGGCAGGAGCTGAAGGCAGCGTTAGACTGCGGGTTTCAGTCCAATCCCTGCAGGCTACCCAGAGGGACCCCAGCCATGCACGAATTCCTGCACTGGGCCTCTAATTCTTATATAAAATGTAATACATTTGTGAGGACAGAGGAAAACCTCACTTGAGCCTCCAAGACTTCTTGTCCCAACTTTTGTTATATGTTCCTGCTCAAATACCTCTCACATAACAAAACACCAATTCCAAAACACCTTTTACAAATCCTCTTTTTTCTCACTCTTAACATAATGCATTTCGGTATGGAATATTTGGGAAATAATTAGGTTTAGATTATATTATAATTGTAGATCTCCCATGTTGGTATTAGTGCCCTTATAGGAAGAGAAAGACAGAGAGATCTCTCTTACCATGCATACGCACAAAGGAAAGACCATGCAAGCCCACAGCAATAAGGCTGCTGTCTACAGGCCACGAACAAGGTCCTCACCAACAACTGAATCTACCAGCACCTTGATCTTGGATTCCCTAGCCTCCATAATTCTGAGAAATAAATGTGTGTTATTTAAGCCACCAAGTTTATAGTATTTTGTTCTATGTTATAGCACTCAGAGCTGACTAAGACAAACACCACTAGCCAAAACCCAGAGACAAGAAAGAACAAGGCTTGCTTCAGAAAATTTAAGAAGTTTCATTTGGCTGATGGGGGGAAAAAGTATGTGTGTGTTTGGTGGGTGAACAGAGTGATGAGTGATAATGCATAAAAGTAGAACTGGCATTTCTGAATAAATATGGAGACCCAAAAGAACTATTTCCTCCCTGAATAATGGATTTGAAAAGAAACAAACAAACTAACTTATATTCACTGGCTGAGGGAAGCAGTGATTTTTTTTATCTCTGCAAAAGGTGAACACACAATAAAATTCTTAAGCCAAGCAAAGGCAATATCTATCTTGAGGGATAATTGCTTTATAAAACCAATAAGAAGCTCACTCCAACTTTTTGAGATACTAAAACTATTGAAACAAAATTAGTATATGTTAAAATGATCAAGTCATGGGATAAAAGTTTACACAGTACAAGAGAAAAGGTTTTGTGTTCTAGATAAACTTCTAGGGTTTCAAAATATACAATTAATAAATTAAAAAAACCCAGTCACTGGACAAAAAAGATTAAACACTGCTGAAAAGAGAATTAATGAACTGCATGATAGATCAAGTTTTCTTAAGGAAACACAGAGAGATAAAGTAATAGAAGATATGAAAAAAATGGTAAAAAGTCCTTGACTGTGGATTGAGAAGGCAATACTCAAATGGAAAATGGTTGATACTTTTAATAACTAATAAAATATAGGAATCCTCAGATTGAAGAAGAAAATGACTCACATTGGATAAATAAAAATATGTCTATACATGGACATAGTATACAGTAATTCAAGGGCAGGATGAAAATATAAAAAACATCTAGACAAAAAAGAGAAATTAATTCAAGTTGTTCAGGTATTTTATCCTCTGGAGACTTCTAGAAGCAAAAATACCAAACAAAAAGAGAATGGAATAATAATTCTTATTGAATTTATTGTGGTGACACTGGTTAAAAAATATCACAGGTTTCAGGTGCACAATTCTACAACACGTCATCTGTACACTGCATTATGTGATTACCACCCCATGTCAAGTTTCTTTTCATCACCATTTGTTCTACCTATACCCTCCTATACCTCCCCCTTCCATCTCCCCCTGGCAATCAGCATATTGTTGTCTATGTCCATGAGTTTTTCTCTTTTTGTTTTCTTTTTTGCTCAATCCCTGAAGAACAGGAACAAGACAGGGATGTCCCCTTTCACCACTCTTCTTCAACAGACTACTGGCAGTCTTAGACATGGTGATCAGAAAAAATAAAAGGCATTCAAATTGGAAAGGAGGAAGTAAAACCATCATTATTTACAGATGACATGATAGTGTGCATAGAAAATCCCAAAGACTGAACTCCACCAAAAAATTACTATATTTATTAAATGAAATCAGCCAAGTAGCTTATAAAATTAAAATCCAGAAATCAATGGCATTTTTATACACCACTAGTGAACTCTCAGAAAGAAAAACTTAAAAAACAATTCCACTTACCATTGCAACAACAACAACAACAAATAAAATACCTTGGAATAAATTTAACCAAGGAGGTAAGAGACCTATACTCAAAAAAGTACAGGGCATTGAAAAAATAAATAGAGGAAGACACAAACAAACAGAAGAATATACCGAGTTCATGGACTGGTAGAATTAACATAATTAAAATGTCCATACTGTGCACAGCAATCTATAAATTCAATGCAATCCTTATTAAAATACTAAGGACATATTTCACAGATCTAGAACAAATACTCCAAAAATGTATATAGAACCAAAAAGGACCCCAAATAGCTGCAGCAATCTTGAGAAAGAACAAAGTTGGAGGGATCCCAATACCAGATATCAAGTTATACTTCAAAGCTACTGTACTAAAAACAGCCTGATACTGGCACAAGAATAGGCATATACATCAATGGAATAGAACAGAGACCCCAGAAATTGACCCAAGCCATTATGTTCAATAAATATTTGACAAAGGAGGCAAGAGCATACAATGGAGTAAAGATAGTCTCTTCAATAAATGGTGTTGGGAAAATTGGACAGACACATCCAAAACAATGAAACTAGACCACCAACTTATACCATACACAATAATAAATTCAAAATGGGTAAAAGACTTAAATGTAAGTTGTGAAACCATGAAAATCCTAGAATAAACCATAGGCAGCAAAATCTCAGACTTCTCTCATTGCAATTTGTTTGCTGATACATCACTTAGGGCAGTGGTCGGCAAACTCATTAGTCAATAGAGCCAAATATCAACAGTACAACGATTGAAATTTCTTTTGAGAGCCAAATTTTTTAAACTTAAACTATATAGGTAGGTACATTGTTATTAACTTAATTAGGGTACTCCTAAAGCTTAGGAAGAGCCACACTCAAGGGGCCAAAGAGCCGCATGGGGCTCCTGTATGTGAGAACATATTTTCCAATGATATATCTGCTAAGGGATTAATTTCTAAAATATATAAAGAACGCACTACGTGGCACCTTCAGCCTGGAAGACCCTCAAAGGCAAGAATTCAAGAAAATGTATGATGAATCTCCGTGTTGCCATCTGCCAAAAACAGAATGGGCACAAAGAACTTGAGCATTGATCCCATCTCAGCACCTTAGCTGAGTTCCCTACATTTCTGGATAATGATGGAAGGACTTGTCCATTGGGGTGGAGAACCATGAAAGGGTGAATCGAGGGTGTGGCTGACCTGTGGTGCTTTTTGGAGGAGTGAATAAAGATGAGTAGAAATGCCAAAAAAAAAAAAAAGAACGCATACAACTTAACAAACAGAAGACAAACAATCCAATTTGAAAATGGGCAAAGGACCTAAATAGACACTTCTCCAAAGAGGACATACAAAGGGCCAAGAGACATATGAAAAAATGCTCAAAGTCACTAATAATAAGAAAGATGCAAATTAAAATGACAATGAAGTATCAACTCACACCTGTCAAAATGGCTACCATCAACAGATCAAAAGTGTTGTTGAGGATATGGAGAAAGGGAATCCTAGTACACTGCTGGTGGGAATGCAGACTGGTGAAGCCACTATAGAAAACAGTATGGAGAACCCAGGAACACTGGATCTCAAGCAGGGCGAATATGGGGACTGGGAGGAGCTCTGCACCTTCTCACGGAAAGGTCAGATTTCCCCTAGGAAAAGGTGAGGTCTGTGATCCAGCCTGGAGAGAGAAACGCACACAATGGGAGCTAGAGGTTCCGGGGAAGTCATAGCCCCACAAAATCCTCGGCCATAGGGGCTAGTGTGACCAGCAAATGTGGAAGGGGATCTGCAGGGCTGCTAGCAGATGGGAACTCTAAAAAGCAACCCACAGCTGGACTGGGTGCAAAAAATTTTAACAGTGTGCTGGCTGCTTAGTGCCAGGGGGAAAAAAGACAGGCACAGAGACATTCACAGAGTTGCGCACAGTGCCAGAGGGTAAAAGTCGAGAGTTCTTGCACTTACTCTGGCACTTTTTTCTCTTTAAATCCTTGCTTTTGATTACTAAGCCCAGTACATAGAATCACCCAACTGGGGACACTCTCAGAGACTGCAGGGGAAAGTTGTTTTTGTAGAACCTGGGGATCAGAGTGGGGAGTAACGATCAGAGAACCAGCTCTGGGGCAGTCCATTATCCCAACCAGTATTAAGTGTGACAGGGAAAACAAAATCTAAATACTGGCTAGAGATGACTTATAGCCCTGGAAGTCAATCCAGAAACACTGCCACCCAGTGTTGAATAACAAATTGATTCTTGTGTAAACACAAATAAAGGAGTCTAAGAAACAAAGAAATACTGCCAGCTTGAAAATCAGGACTGTGGCTTACAACACAGAGGAGCAGGGAAACCCAGGGAACTTCAATACTGTCCTGACTACCTGCCAAACAGTACAGTAGAGGAAGTGAATGACCTTCACTACTGAACATTTTTATTTTTCCATCTTTTATTTAAGAAACTAATTTTTCTTTTTTCCGCACTTGATTTTATCTTTTTAATTATATTTTTATTTTTAATCAGTAATATTACTACTACTATTTTACCTTTTTTAATGTCATTTTATTTTCTCTTTATTTTATTTTACTTTAGCATTAGTGCTCTACATTTTATTTTCATTGTTCCTTTAGCATCATTTTACTCTACCTTTATGCAAACACTCTCTTCCTTACTTTTCCCCTCTTGTTGTCCTTTCTCTCTTACCCTATTCCTGCTTTAGATTTTCCCTATTCCTTCTTTTACCCCCTGTTAAAAATTCACCCTATTTATATATCTAATTTCTGATCCCCTGCTCTAAGATCATACACACTCTCTTCTCTTTCTTCACTATCCAAATTTTTTTCTCTCTGGCCTTTTATTTTGTTTTGTTTTGTCTTGCTTTCTCTCTGTCCTATTGTTGTTGTTTGCTTGACTGTTGATTAGACTGGTTATTGTTGAGCTTGTTTGTGAGATTGTTACTCTTTTGTTGTTGTTGTTTTTGTTTTTATTTGTTTTTTGCCTCTGTTTTTCTTCTCCTTGCTAGTTATTAGTTGTTGTTTGTAGTTTGCATTCATCTCTGGGTGTTTGTTGTTTGCATCTTTTGGGATTAAGGGTTGTTCTATTGGAGTTTTCTCCCCATATAAATAGTTTCCCCCCTCTTTTTATACTTTCTTTTCTCTCTTACATTTTTTCCTTTTCTCAATATCATTTTTGCACTCATTTTTTTCTCTTATCCCCTAATTCTCTTTTCTCTGATGGTCACCGTTATTTAAGGTTATTAGTATCCTGAATACATTGGTGTTCAGTGCCTTGTGTGTTGTGCCTTGTTATGTTGTATTTTGTGCCTTTATATCAACACAGGAGAGAGAGCGCTACATAAACAGGTACCCAGAGAAGAGAGATCATGGGGAGACAAAAAACAGCCCACATATGAAAGAAAAGGAGGCATCACCAGAAAAGGAAGTAAACAAAATGGAGGCAAGCAATATGTCAGAGAAAGAATTCAGATAAATGTTC
>NW_005364953.1:5611911-5614332 GCF_000412655.1 Myotis brandtii
TAAGGGAGTTTATCACCACCAAGCCAGCAATGCAAGAAATGCTCAAGGGACTTGTGTAAAAAGAAGAGATAAAAAGCTAAGAAAGAAAACAGGCACAAAAAATAGAAATGGCTACAAACAAGTACCTTTCAATAATAACTTTAAACGTAAATGGACTAAATGCTGCAATCAAAAGACATCCAGTGGCTGAATGGATAAAAAAACATGACCCATATATTTGCTGTCTACAAGAGACCCACCTCAGAATAAGGGACTCGCACGGACTGAAAGTGAAGGGATGGAAAAATATCTTTCTCAGACAAATAAATGAAAAAACAGCTGGGGTAGCAATACTTATATCTGACAAATTACACCTCAAAGTGAAGGCCATACAAACAGGTAAGGAAGGCCACTTCATAATACTAAAGGGACAAATCCAACAAGAAGAAACAACTCTGGTAAACATATACCTACCCAAGACAGAAGCACCCAAATACATAAAAAAAAAAATAACACAAAAAAACTTCTGGAGGATATCAAAGCAGAGATTAACAGCAATACAGTCATAGTAGGGGACTTTAATACCCCACTATCAACATTGGACAAATCCTCTAAACAAAAAATCAGCAAAGAAACATCAATCCTAAATGACTCACTAGATCAGATGGAATTAATTGACATCTTCAGAACATTTCACCCCAAAGCCACAGAATATACATTCTTCTCAAGTGCACAAGGGTCATTTTAAAAGAAAAACCATATGTTGGGTCACAGGCAAAGTCTCTTCAAATTGAAGAAGATAGAAATCATATCAAGCATCTTCTCAGATTACAATGGCATAAAGGTAGAAATCAACTACAATAAAAACAATGAAAAAAATCAAACACCTGGAGACGAAATAGCATGCTATTAAACAATGACTGGCTTACCAGAGAGATCAAAGAAGAAATAAAAAACATCATGGCAACAAACAACAATGAAAACACAACAATCCAAAATCTATGGGATATAATGAAAGCAGTCTTGAGAGGGAAGTTCATAGCTCTACAAGCCTACCTCAAGAAACAAGAAAAAAATGGTAATAAATTACCTAACTCTACAACTCAAAGAGTTAGAAATAGATCCACAAGAAAACCCCAGCATAAGCAGAAGGAAGGAAATAATAAAGATCAGAGTGGAGATAAATGAAATAGAGACAAAAAAACACACAAAAACTACAACTACAACAACAACAACAACAGCAACAATAACAAGACAAAAGTTCAACAAAACCAAGAGCTGGTTCTTTGAAAGGATCAAAAAGATTGAAGAAGCTCTAGCCAGGCTCACCAAGAAGAAAAGAGAGAGGACCCAAATAAAAAAAAAATTCAGAAAAGAAAGAGGTGAAATGACAACAGATCCCACAGAAATACAAATGATTATGAAAAATACTATGAACAACTCTATTCCAACAAAATGGACAACCTAGAGGAAATGAACATATTCCTAGAAAAATACAAGCTCCCAAAACTCAACCAAGAAGAATAAAAAAATCTGAATAAGCTGATAACTATGAAGAAATTGAAACAGCGATCAAAAAACTTCCAGCAAACAAAAGCCCTGGTCCAGATGGCTTTAAGGGGAGTTCTACCAAGCATTCAAAGAAGAAGAAAAACTATCCTACTCAGACTATTACAAAAAATAAAAGAGGAAGGCACACTTCCAAGCTTTTTCTATGAAGCCAGCATTACCCTAATCCCAAAACCAGATAAAGACACCACAAAAAAAGAGAACTACAGGCCAATATACTTGATGTACATAGATGCTAAAATCCTTAACAAAATTCTAGCAAATCAGAATCAGCAATACATTAGAAAGATCATACGCCATGACCAAGTAAGATTTATTCCAGTGATGAAAGGATGGTACAATATCTGCAAATCAACAAATGTGATACATCATATAAACAAATTGAGAGGCAAAAATCACATAATCATATCAATCGATGCAGAAAGAGTATCTGAAAAAAATCCAACACCCTTTCTTGATAAAAACTCTCAGCAAAGTGGGAATAGAGGGATCATACCTCAACCTAATAAAACCCCTATATGACAAACCTACTGCCAACATCATACTCAATGGGCAAAAACTAAATTCATTTCCCCTAAGAACAGGAACAAGACAAGGATGCCCACTTTCACCACTTCTGTTCGACATAGTATTAGAAGTACTAGCCATAGCAATCGGACAAGAAGAAATAAAAGACATCCAAATTGTAAAAGAAGAAGTAAAACTGTCCTTATTCTCAGATGGCATGATACTATACATAGAAAACCTCAAAGACTCCATCAAAAAACTACTAGACCTAATAAATGAATTGGGCAATGTAGCAGGATACAAAATTCATGCCCTGAAATCTATGGCCTTTTTATACACCAATAATGAACTCACAGAAAGAGAAAT
>NW_005364953.1:5615020-5655148 GCF_000412655.1 Myotis brandtii
CTGGGGAGCGGGGACGGGGTGAGGGCATGTGTCAGGGGTGGGGGTGGGGAGGCCGGTGGAAGGTCAATGGGGGAAAAAAGAAGACATATGTACTACTATTTGTAATACATTAAACAATTTAAAAAAAAAGAAAACACGATGGAGTTTTCTCAAAAAGATTAAAAATGGAACTGCCATTTGACCCAGTTATCCCAATTTTAGGAATATATCATAAGAATCCTGAAACACCAATCAGAAATAATATATGCACTCCTATGTTCATAGCAGTGCTATTTATAATAGCTAACATCTGGAACAGCTCAAGTTCCCATCAGTAGATGATTGGATAAAAAAAAAACAAACTGTGGTACATTTACACAATGGAGTACTATGCAACAGTTTAAAAGAAGGATCTCTTACTCTTTGAGACAGCATGAATGGATCTGGAGGTTATTATGCTAAGTCAAATAAGCCAGTTAGAGAAAGACAAGTACCACATGATCTCACTTATATGTAGAATCTACTGAACAAAATAAACTGAGGAACAAAATAGAAGAGGCATAGAAGCATGGAACAGATTGAAGGATCTCAGAGGGAAGGGGGAAGGGGGGCACAGGAAGAGATTAACCAAAGGATTTATATGCATATATGCATAGCCCATGGACAAAGACAAAAATGTTTGAAGACCTGGGGTGGGGTGGGAAGCAGGTTGATGGGAGCAATGGGGGAAAAACAGGGGACATCTGTAATACTCTCAACAATAAAGATTTTTTAAAATCGTATTTTTTTATTTTACAGAATAGAATTCTGCCTCTATAGTCAATGTTATTTTGTAAATAAAGCTGGACTTTTAATGAGTGATTTTAATAACAACAATAAAAATAATTAAATAAATAAATAAAAAGGAAAAAATGAAAAGGTTGAATTCAGACAAAAGTATTAAACTAGAGAAAGAAGTATATTTTATAATGCAAAACTCATATTAAAAATGAAGACATAACAGAAATTAATATCTCTGTATAATACCAACTTACACAGTAACTACCCATTTAAAGGAGAAAGTACAGGCAATACATGGAGAAATATGTGAAAACATTAATAATGGGAAATTTCAATATACTACACTCAATATAAAGGAATGAATAGGCATAGGCATGAATAGGTCAAAATATAGGAAATAAAACACATTATAATAGAGTATATTTTATAGATACATATTAAATACTACAATCTAAGAGTAGACAGTTCATGTTCTCCCAGAATGCTCTCAGATGTAATCATATATGTAGATCCATATCAGGAAGTGTCATAAAGAGAAAATGTATAAGTATTTTCTTATCTTCATGTATAAGATCTGGGAATTAAAATTACAATGCAATAACTTGAAAATCACTTTTGTCTGTAAATATTACACAATTTTTGGAGCAAAGGATACTAAGGAAAATTGCAGGCATCCTTTGAAGCAATGATTATGACAATACTACATATTACAATATATGAGATATATTTGAAGCAGTCACCAGAAGGAAATTCTCAGTTCACAAAAATACAAGGTACCCTTTTTTATTAAAGCTATAAGGGAACAGTCAAACAAATAAAATGGATCATTCTACAAAGCAACTTATCTGGGAAATTTTAAAATAATGAATTGAATTTTAAAAATGAAAGGAAACTTACAAATAACCCAATGCAATGCATGAATCTTGTTTGGGACATGGTTAAACAAAATCAAAGATAGGTTCTATTTTGTGATAACTGGGGGAAATGAATAGAGACCAGATACTAGATAATATAATGGAAATATTGTTTATTGTTTTAGGTGTGATAATGATATTGTGGTTATATTGAAGAATGGTTTTTTTCTTAGGAGATCCAGGCTGAAATATTTATGTAGAGAGAAAAAGTACACAATAAAATATATCAATGGTGATTATTGTTGGATCTGAATAGAAGCTATGTGGTGATGATTTTTTCAACATTTATCTATGCTTGAATTATAATTTTTAAGTATAATAGATATATAATAATTTAGAAATCACAAAATAAAAATTATAGAAAGAAAAAAACATATGCACAGTGAAATACCATTTATGTAGTACTTTAAGTCTATAAATATACTGTGTATTATTTCACACATTGATTATGGTTTATGATATCGCATGCTAATATCAAGCAGTGGTTGACTCTGGAGAAGAGTATGGATATGATGGACAGGGTGGTGGTGGTGAGGCTTATAGTTAATTTCTTTTTTGATTTTTAGAGAGAAAGGAAGGGAGGGGGAAAGAGAGGTAGAAACATCAATGATGAGAGAAGATCATCGATTGGCTGCTTCCTGCACACCCCCTACTCAGGATCAAACCCACAACCTGGGCATGTGCCCTGACCAGGAATCGAACCTGCAACTTTTGGGTGCATGGGATGACACTCAACCAACTGAGCCACATCTGCCAGGGCATCATTTCTTTAATCAAAAGCACAGTAGAGAGAGGGAAGGAGTCTCAGCAAATAGGGCAAAATGTTAATCTTTGTTAAACTTAGCTTGTGGTAACTACTTTTTGTTATATACTCTGTATTTCCTGCTTAAATATTTCATAATTAAATACTTTTTAGCTTTAAAATGTCTCCAGAAAAAATATAGAAGACAGTGAATATCAAACTACTAAAATAATTATCTAGAAGTAAAAGAGAGAGAATATGAATCTAGATGAAATAACTATGCAACCATTCTACACTGCTGATAACTTCCTGAATCTTTAATCAGGAAGGGAATTCATATTCTAGGAGGTTGATACACTGCATCCTTACTACAAAAGCAGTACTGTTCTTTGGTGTTTTAAAATTTTTATCATGCTGATAATGCCAACTTTGTTCATAATAAAGGAGCCGGGAAGATACTTTCACAAGTTTTATATAAATGGGGTCCATGCAGTTATATCAAATGGGTGTGCTGGAGCTGGCTCACACTGGATCAATAAAGTTGATTGTGTATATTTCAGAGAGCTGGCTCACTAGCATACCGCCCCATACATAGGAATTGAAGTGATGTGCTGCTAAATGTTTAACAACTGGCTCTCCTGGGCATAAAAGTTTTGATTTATACTGCTTGCTGTTTTCTATGGTCTATATATTCCTACCATGTCAATTTCAAGCTACCAATGTGACCTCACTAAACCCGTGGGGTTGGGAATAGAAGCACACAGTCAGTTTGTGTTGACTCCAGCAAAGCACTGAAGTGTAGTTACTTCAAACCCTCCTCTCTGACTCGGGATTCTAGTGCTACATGATGGAAACAATAGAGGAGAGAAATCTATCATGCGCATCCGTAGCAAGTAAGGGGAAGTAAGGACAAGGCTGCTTTGATCAATTTACTATATCTTGAATTTCTAACATAACTTAAGAAAGTTTTCCTATATCTAATTATAAGTATGTCATATATAGTCATATATAATCCTAGTCTATTCATCATGTAGGTAATTTGATTATCATTTTACTGTATTAGAACACTATTGCTTCACTTCTTCTGGGATTTGAGAGAATGAATATTATTGGGGGGAAAATGACATTGAGAATGCTTAATTCTACAGTTGCATATTTTAAAGTCCAACAGTTTTGAACTCCAGGCAATGGAGCACAGGAGCTGATTGGGCTGGAATATTTATTTTATAAACAAGCTATTCCTCCAGTTTTTTAAACATTACCATATGAAAGAAAGGTTAAACACCCTTCAAAACACATGATTGGCTAATTAACAGAACATAGACGCTGAAAATACACTCTATTGTGAAACAGGTAATTTCAAAGTGATTTTCCCTAAGAATTGTAACCTAGAGGAAGAAAGCTTTATAGTTTCATGAGTCTGGAATTATGCAATAAAACTTTCATCAGATACAATTGCATAAAGATTGTTTTACACATGAATATTTCAACCACCAGTCTTAATGCTAAAGACCAGGGGTTGAATGTATATTATTTGTAGAAAAATGTGCCAGAACTTATGTAGAACTACTTGTAATAGAAAATGCCTATATTTCACAAGTCAATGAAATAAGAACTTTGGAGGATCATGATCATCTTGACATTTTAAAATGCATCTCTATAGGGATAATTTTCTATATAATAGTGTCTTAGTCTGTTCAAGCTGTTAAAACAAAATATCATACACTGGGTAACTTATAAATAACGAGTTTACTACTTACAGTTCTGGAAGATACAAGTCCAAGATCAGGGTGCCCTCTCCTTGATTGCAGACTGCCAATCTCTGGCTGTGTACTCATATGGTGTTAAGGGGCTAGAAAGCTCTGTGGGGTCTCTTTTAATAGAGCACTAATCCCATTTATGAAGGCTCTAATCCCATTACCTAATCACCTCCCAAATACCCCCCTTTTAATACCATTATGGTGGGCATTAAGATATCAATACATAAATTTGGGAGGAACACAAACATGCAGACCATAGAAGGTAAGAACAGGGATTTGTTATACTTTTGTAAAGATTTTCAAATTCTCCATAGCTCTGAATTATATCATTGTCGTAACCAACATTAAGAATGATATTGCAGAGACAAATATAAGGTCTACATATATTTACAGATTCCTCAGTGACACTTCTTATTTTATTTTATTTTATTTTATTAAATATATTTTATTGATTTCAGAGAGGAAGGAAGAGGGAGAGAGAAAGATAGAAACATCAATGATGAGAGAATCATTGATCAACAGCCTCCTGCATGCCCCCCACTGGGGATAGAGCCCACAACCTGGGCATGTGCCCTGACCAGGAATCGAACCTTAACCTCCTGGTTCAAAGGTTGATGCTCAACCACTGAGCCACACTGGCTAGGCCACTTTGTAGCTCTTTGATGAAATAAGAAAAAGTGGTCACCCTACCAAAGGATAAAGTTTTTTTCTCAATAGTTTCAGAGAGGTATATGTTGAAAATGTAATCTGCCCACGTCCATTCAACTACTGTTTTCTTCCTATGTAAGTATCATTTGATTTAAATTATACACTGTTAGCAAGTAAGTAATGGCTCTTTGCTCTGAGCTGGGTAATAAGCAGTAAATACAATATGATGGCAAAGCAATGCTGACGTTATAAAAATTAATTCAGATATTGAATATTTCTGCTTAGTTTCCTCTTTGTGTATGGCATTAACACAATACGTTGCATGTGCTTTTAAAATATTATTTGATGTGTACATGTAAATATTGACTTTTCTAACTGATTCTACAAGACAAATAATAGTCTCCCTAAACATATTGAACCCAATAATAAAAATACACATCCTTAATATTTAAAAGTGTTTACTCTTGATACACTGTTTACATTGCCACTGCTTCCCATGGCCAGAAAGTGAAAAATTTTTTAACTCTTCAGGAGAAGGTTAAACAAAGAGGAGGCATAGTACTATCAGAAGACAAACTTTATAGTATCTGTAAAATCTAGCTATACAAAATTCTTTTTGTTCCTATTTTTAACCCAAAGTCAGGACAAAAGAATAGTGTAGCCATTGTGTGTATCCTGCTCTGTTGTGCTTTGTTGTCACTGCAAAAGGAAGTCCAGTGGGATAAGTTAGTGAGCAGTAGAAACCATGGAAGCCCTTCTGCAACATATGTTGTATGGGATATCCACAACTTCAATGATAGCATATGCTTTCAGAAGTTTTTGTTTTGTAATTTTTGTTACTCTCTATTTTGCATACTGCTCTCTTCTTGTATTTCTTTTTTGTAATAGATTTTATATTGATTTCAGAGAAGGAGAGAGAAATATCAATGATGAGAGAATCATTGATTGGCTGCCTCCTGCACACCCCACACTGGGGAATCAAGCCCACAACCCGAGCATGTACCCTGACCTGGAATTGAACCATGACCTCCTGGTTCATAGGTCGATGCTCAACCACTAAGTATGCTGGCTGGGCTGCCTTCCTTTCTTTTTAGAACTGAAAAATCTTTTTATTTCATGAGTCACAATTTGTCAACTTTTTAATTATTTTATGCTTTGTGCTTTTTGTTTCATATCATAGAAACATTTGGTAATTTCTATAGACATTTTTTATTGTTATGACTGGGAGGGGGCTACTGGCATCAAGTGATTAAACATTAGGGGTAATTATAAAAATCCTGCAATGAGCTGGATAGCCTGCCTATATAAATCACCTTGTAACTGCCTATTGAAGAGGGAGGAAATACCACCCTAATGTTATAAAAATGGATTACAGATGAGATTAATAGTGAAAGGAGTTTTAGGGACAGAACAGGCAGGTTTAAGGAGTCTTAGAGATAAAGAGGGTCCATGGGAGAGGGATGCTTAGATGGAGGCTTAGAGATGCCAAAAAGCTTACCTTACTTGTACAGAGTTTAAAGGAATGTTGCAAGATAAGGGAAGAGAGAGAGGGAGACACCACGTGGGCTTTGAGCTTTGAAAAGAATTCAATGTAGCAGAATGACCAATGAGGAAAGCAGAGGGGGGGGCGGGGGGAGGGAATGGGTTCCCAAATTAAGGAAAAGGACCAATTAAAAAGGGTCCAGTTCAGACAAAGAACTGCAGCATATATAAACGGGAGACAAAGGTAAATGAGAGACATTTTCTAGATTGATTTTCCCGTTAAAGAGAGAGAGAGAGAGAGAGAGGGAGAGAGAGAGAGAGCAGGCTTTCCCCAATGGGGGGGGGGTGTTTATATAGGGTCCCCTTTGGAGACACCCCTGCCCATATGGAGTTTGTATCTGCTTCCAATAAACTTCTACATTTTTTTTTATTAAAGAAGCCTTTTTGTCCATGGGAAGAAAAGTCTGCACCACAAACCCCACTTTTCAAAGCTGTTTATTAGTCACTCATAGTCCAGGGGAAGAAAGCACTGCATGCCATGCAGGGCCACATGGAGAATGTGTTCCAAAACAGAGTAAAAATTCAGGAGCTATGGGAGGCAGGCTTTATAGTATACAGAGGATGGGGTGTCCCCTAGTTCCTGTGTGACGATGTGATTGGCTTGTTTAAATAATCTGTGGTCAGGCAAGGAACTGAAACCTAGTGTTCTGGAATAAGCAGGAACTGTGGTTGGATCTTTTGAGAAAGACGTTTGTTTGGCTAGTGGACTTTATCTGGCAGAGTAAAGTGGGGAAGAGAACTTGTGTTTAGGTCATTCAAGGCCCTCCTGATCTTACCAGATATCAAGACATCTCCTAGTATTTGGCCTTTATTTCAGGCCTCATACTGCACACCCACTACAAAGAATTATCCTCTTCAATATATTAATAATGGAACACGATAGCACAATTAGAGGTGGCTAATTCACATCTCCCCTCAGCAACAATAATTTGACAGCCCTCAATGGACAGAAGTGCCTTATATAAAAAATCCTTAACATTCCAAAAAAAAAACATTCGTAAAACTAGTCAATGATTCAATAAAGTCACAGGATACAAAACCAATATACCAAATTCAGGTGAATTTCCATATCCCAATGACAACCTATCTGAGAAAACAAATTAAGAAAAAAATTCCATTTACAATAGCATCAAAAAAATAAAATACAGGATTTGGCAAAAATAGATTTACAATTGTAACACAAATAAATAATACAATAATTAATAAGTAATAATACAAGAATAAATTCTGTTTCATATACTCTCATCTGTAAACTTACTTTTGCCCACCTCTATATGTAGGAGTAAATGGAACCAAAGAGATAAAGGATTATACTCTAAAACCTATAAGACATTGATGAAAGAAATTGAAAAAGATACAAGTAAATGAAAAGATACCCTTTGTTCACAAATTGGAAGAATTGATATTGTTAAACTGTCCATATTACCCCAAATGACATACAGATTCAATTGTATCCCTATCAAAATTCTAATATCATTTTTAACAGAAATAGTAAAACAATATCAAAATTTGTATGGAAACACAGAAGTTTCTGAAAAGCCAAACCTGTATTGAGAAAGAACAACAAAGCTAAAGGCATCAACTTAATGATTTCAAACTATATTATAAAACTATAGTAATCAAAACAGTGTGATGGTGGCATTAAAGGGGAGGGGTGTGGGAAGAGATTAACCAGAGAACTTATATGCATATATGAATAACTCTTAGACACAGATGAAGGCCTGGGATGGGGCAGGGGGAAGGTGAAGGAGGGCAAAGGGGGGAAAATGGGGGACATCTGAATACTGTCAACAATACAAATAAATTGTATAAACAACATACTTATAGATCAACAGAACAGAAACAAAAGCCCAGAAAAAAATACCCCACACATATAAGGTAAACTAATCTTTGATAAGGGCACCAAGAATGCACAGTTCAATAAAAAAATGAAAAAGATGAAATATTTAAATATATATAAAAACTTTTTTAAACTATAATGTTTGGGTTGAGAAACCCTCATCTAGAAGTTTGTCAGTTTTCCCTGGTCTATGGAAGCACTCTCTCTCTCTCTCTCTCTCTCTCTCTCTTATTGTATCCAAGGCTTCAAAATATTTCCACATTCCCTTCATATAAAGTGAATTCATTAAATCAAAGTAACTGGACACATAGGGGGTAAGTCAACCATGAACAACAAGAAGAACAAGGTTAAAATAAAACAAGAGAAGCAGACCCACTGGGGCTCCAGATAATACAAGTGTCATATAAATTTTTTAATACCTTAAATTTCTCAGAGACATTACATTATTAGCCAAGAATTGAAAGCCGAAAAAATAATGCATTAGCACTGATATTTTTGTTAATTTGTCTCATCATCCCTTGTCACATGTAAAAAATTCACTAATCAAAATTTTCTTAGGACAGTAAAAAGCAGCTTTTTTTGGTTTATAGTTAGAATGTAACAGTGGTTCTCAACCTTCCTAATGCCGCAACCCTTTAATACAGTTCCTCATGTTGTGGTGACCCCCAACCATAAAATTATTTTCGTTGCTACTTCATAACTGTAATTTTGCTACTCTTATGAATCGTAATGTAAATATCTGATATGCAGGATGTATTTTCATTGTTACAAATTGACATAATTAAAGCATAGTAATTAATCACAAAAACAATATGTAATTATATATGTGTTTTCCGATGGTCTTAGGCGACTCCTGTGAAAGGGTCATTCGACCCCCAAAGTGGTCGCGACCCACAGGTTGAGAACCGCTGGAATTTAAGATAGAGGGGTGCTGACTATGGTCCATGAACCAAATCTGGCCCACCAGCTAGAAGTGTCTTTTACAATTTTAAAGAGTTGAAAAATAAAAAAGAAACATATTTCATATATGACATGTTGACATTATGTGCAATTTAAATTTCAGTGATTGCACATAAAGTTTTATTGGAACACAAACAATAATGGAAGGGTTAGAATTGCGAATTATAACAACTGATTTTAAGAAATTAATGTGTGATTTTACTAAAATATTAAAGGTAGGTAGTTATAATTAGAAACTGGAAAATATGGATCAAAAGAAAATATACATTATGAAGTCAGAGAGAAAAAAATCATAGGAGTAAAATACATAAGAGGGTAAGAGGAATGGAAGATAGAGTGAAAAGCTTTTACATATACTAGTTAGTATAGTCCAAAAAGGAGAAGGAGGATAAGGAAGCCAAATATATATTTAAAGATATGAGATGAAAATTTTTAAAAATTTATGAAAGCCCTCGAGTTATAGGTGCAATAATCCATATGAACCTTAACAAGAGTAAATACAAGATAAAGAACATCTAGGAACATGACCATGAAACTCTATAAACTAATGACCAAAACAAATCTTAAAAGCTTTATGAGAGAAAAAATAATTTCAAAGAAGTAACAGTAATGGCAGCAGAATATAATAAAATGATGTTGTCAAAGTGCTTACACAACTTAATTGCATGCATAAAATTCTACATCAATCAAAGACAGCTTTTAATAATGAATTTGAAATAAGGATTTTTATAAAACAAAATTGTTAATTTAGTCACCAGTAGACTCACATTAAGGAAATATAAAAGGTCCTTTAGGAAGTAGGAATATGTTACCAGATGGCAGCTAGTCAATTAGGAAAGGAATAAAAAGAATACATATGTAATAAAATATAAATAAGTATTGATTATATGTTTCAATAGTTATTAATTTATAGCTGCACAATTAAAGGGGGGAGCTGGAATCAAATTGACTTATTCCAAAAAACTTAAGGGAGAATAAAGGAATATCAAATGTGAAGAAAAAATGTGAAGGCCAATATGAAATAGTAGATTTAAAATCAAATACATTGGTAATTTCATTAAATTTAAATAAACTGCATTCTCCAATTAAAAGACAAAATAATTGTGAGTTATATGTTAAAACATGATCATATTATTTAAAATATGTGCACAAATTGTAAAAAACAAAGTTTTAAGCTAAAGTTAAGGATAAAATATATCATGGAATTTGTACCCAAAAGAAAATAAGATAGTTACATTAATATAAGAGAAAGTATATTTTAAGTATAGGGATAAATATTTTCTAGAGAGAAATAGCAATACTCAATAATAATGGAAAGTTTCAGTACACTATGAATATATAGAGATTTTAAAACAGTATGCCCTTAACAACATACCCTTGAATTAAAAATAATAATAAAATGATATGATAAACTCAATCAAATGCAACAAAAGCATTTGATAAAATTTACTATCTAATTATGATAAAATAACTTTTTAACAAACTGCTAATAAAAGGAAATCCTTAATCTTTAAAAACTATGAACAAAAATTTACAGCAATCATCATACTTAATTGCAACCATTGCAAATTTTCTCCTTAAGATAGAGTGAGACTTTGTTGTCTATCATCACTTTTACATGCTACATAAATTTTTAGTGGTGTACAAAGCCAGTGCCAAATCAAGAAAAAGCAGTAAGATGTATAGTATAGGTATTATAATGAAATAAATGAAACTCATATTATCACAGGCAATATACCTTGAATAAATTAATCAGTGAAGTTAGCATGATAGGAGAATGTGAGGAAAATATTTCAAAATCAGTTGCATATCTACATCCTGACTATAAAAAAATTAGAACAAGGAATTTTAAACTATGCCACTTATAATAGATATTTCTTCAGGTACATGTAAAGAATACCTTGCAATAAGATAAAGATGTAAAACAATACCCAAATATAAAGTTAAAATAAGATATAGGAAAACTCAACACAGAAAGCTATAAAATATAAAAATGTATGTAGGTATAAATAAGTGGTGCATATAGTATGTTCATTGATTGAAAAATCTCAATTTTTAAAAATAGTCTCCCTGAATTTACCTATGCACTCATTACTCTCACAGAAAAATTCTATTATATCTTTTGTGAAAACTGACATATTTCTTTTAAAAACTTAAGGCTTATGTAAAGGATGAAAATTCACCAAGTCACCCTTGAAAAAGAATAACAAGGTAGGAGGACGTAATTTACTAGATGTCAAATAGATGCCTGGTAAAAAACAAAAAAAACAAAAAACTTTTAGCAAATGTATAACTATAGAATAAGAGTAATTAAGACAGCATCTTATTGATTCAAGAATAGACAAATATAGCTATGTAACAGAATTGACAGTCCAGAAAAAAACACACACACATACATGGATATTTATTATATTACAAAGTTGGCATGGAAGACAAGAGGGAAAACAAAATACATTTTGATAAATGGGCTGACCCAATTGGATATTAACTTGGAACAAAATGAAAATGAACCCCTAACTCACATCACACACACACACACACACACACACACACACACACACACACAAAATTAAGTGGATTGCAAATACCAATGTGAAAGACAAATTAATAAATCTCATAATATTAGTATGGGATAATCATAAATTCATTAAACTTTATTATGGGGAGAACATATGCTCAATCTCTTCCTCTCAGGGCCAAGAGAGCAGTTCTGCCTTCACCCCATTCATCTCAGCTGCTTGCCTTCCACTGTCTCATCACCTTCCTTCAGTTACCACTCCCCCTTTGAAGCTCCGCCTCATGGATATTCAGCACTACTCTAATTTCTGTGCACAATTATAGATTTGTTCTTTGCATTTTAGTACATTAATTATAAGCATTACATTGTTTTGGCCCCTGACTTCTTTAAAGGATGTGGGTGTGTGTGAGCCAGCACCCTCGCACACGTGTGCAAGTGTGTGTGTTGTAAAATCATTCACTCATGTCTCAAATGTCACCCCAAACTGGTAGCTGTTAGAAGTCTCAACAGCATTTCCTATAAGCTGGAACACAATAAGAGTCATAGTTTAGGGAATCACTGCTTCATTTATTACAACTTTGCTCAGGAGCTGAAGCAGTGTTTTCACATCTCTGTATTTTTATATTTTACTAGTGGCCCGGTGCACAGAATTCTTGCACATTAAAAGGGAATTAATTAGAGGAAATATTTTAATATTGCTATTTGCCCTTTCTCTATAATAGAAGTGTCCGGCTGCCCCACCTCCATTGGGTGACACCAAGACCAAGCCGGCCCCACCCCCTACAAGCCCCGCTGGGTGGGGGATGCAGCCTTACGTCTCAGCGCCAGGACAGGGAGCGCAGCCTCGGGTCTCCTGGCTCTGGCCCATGCCATGCAGCCTCACCCAGACCCTCCACGCCATGAGACCCCAGACCCACCACACCACGGGACCCATCAATGCACTTCCTGGTGACCAGTCGTTTGGTTGTTACGGATGAAAATAAAGTCATGCATTTAAGCATGCACATGCATTTTCAATGCCTGAATTGTCTACATTCTCTAAATTGCAAAATAAATAAGATCTTCAGCCAGATAGCATCATAATGCCAAGTTCTTTATATAATGACACATACCATTCTCTCCACTCAGTGTGCTCCATTTGAATGGATTAAATGTATGTGACTCATATGAAAGGCACTGCTCCTTGCTCTTAATAGAGAAAGCATTAGCTCATTACCTAAGGCCATAAAGTGGTTTAAATGGCATATACAGATTTGAAGAACAGAAGGAAAAATAACAAAAAATATCAAAAAAACAACATTCAGAGCTGTGAACGGCAGAATCCCCTCCCTTTCCCTTTGTTTTTTTTCTGCTTTTTCCATGAACCTATCTGTGCTCTGCCTCAAAATCAACACAGAAGACAAAATCAGATGCTGTAATCTGTATTTTATAGTGCCATTTGAGTACAAAGAAGTATTTTTCAATCTTTACTCTTTTTTTTTAATCAATGAAGCTCAAACTTGCTCCCAACATTCCAGGAGTCAGGCCAACATGGCTGTGTGGACACACCTTTGCTAGGTGCTGTCAGGCTTCAGGGATGGGGCAGGGAACATGCCAGGTGTTGCTGGAAACGAATCAGCTCTCCTCTCTACATAGCAGGAGTCTTTTCATTATAAAATGCAAAGCAGCAGCCATTTTCCATTACCCCCATCCCCAGCCCTCCTCACCTGGGGGGTAGGAAGGGGCTGGGAGGATATTTACTCTTGGATCTTTGATTTCTCTTATTTAACTGAGCCCAGTGACAGCTGCTTCTCTGAGCTCAACACCAGCTAGCTCAGGGCTAGTCGCATCTGGAAGGCAAGCAGCAGAGCTGACCAGGGGCTTTGACTAAGCCCGAGCACGTGGGTCACAGCAACCTTGGCAGGCGGTCTGCTCCCGAAGACTCTAGGCCCCTCCCAGCTCTGCACCCCAGCTCCCTGCTCTCCCCCTTTCACCCACAGGCGCCACCGGCATGGTGTGCCCCAAAGCTTGGTGTGCAGACGCCAGGGTTGCAGATTCAAGATGCTCCCCTCCTACTTGAACGTTGAGCCGTAAGCACTGGCAGGGACCTTTCCACTCGGTCGTGGTCTTTGGTCACTGCTGAGGTTTTCTAGACTCTCTAGGCCAGGGAAGCCAGGACCTTTGCCTCTGACCAACACCCTGCCTGCAGCCTGCCTGAGGTTACCCCAGCCCCGGGAAAGCATGGGGGCATGGCTGGCCTGGGTGAGGGGCCGTGAGGGGGTGGGGAGGTTGGCTAGCTGCCCCACCCTCAATTGGGGTGGGAGAGGCTGATCAGGTGTGGGGCCGGGGGAGGGGCTGGGCAGGGCAGCCATCTTGTGACAGTGTTATGGCATGAGGGTCAATTCGCATACTATCTATTATATAGGATATTTTTTACTTATTTAAAAATCAACTATATGTGTTGCGTTAAAATGTAAAAAAAAAATAAAGATTGCAATTTTAGTTGATATTTTCTCAACAAGTCAATTGAGAGAAATGAACTATCTCTTTTTTGGGGTGTTTTAGGGTGTTTTTTTTGTTATACCACTTCTCTCTTCTACTTGTAAAATGCTTAAATGGAGTTAGAAAGGCAAAGCTAAGCTAGTTTTTTTAGTTTTATGATTTCAATGGCCTTTTTCTTATCTCATTTTATCTTCATGTGATGGCCAGAATAGGATGCATAATTTTGTTAGGTCTTATCGAAGAATAAGGAAATTCAATTAGCATTTCTCTACTTTAATAGGTAGCTCTTCTTGATATTTTCCTTTGCATTCTGTGCTCTTTATAAAGTAATGACCTCAATACTAGTGTGGAAATACAGTTAAAATTAATCATGTGAAATGAGCAGAAGTCGCTGTTTTCCATCACTTCTCCCTCCCACCTTGTCCTTTACTCAGCCCACACTTTGTCCATAACTAAAATACAGTAAAATATGGAAAACTGCCCTTGCTCTAGGTTTACTATTGAACACTCCTTCTCTCACCTTCTGGAATGGTTAGTAGGTATTCTTGATTTATATGTGGCCTCACCACAAACTGAATTTTTAAAAATAAATTACAATGTTACTGAATTTTTAGTCAATTCTGTTTGAAATAAACAAAGCTCAAAATGGAATATTGATTTATATTTTAAAATTTAGTTTCAGAGTTATCCCATGATTTATTCATATTTTCTGGCCCACAAAATGTGAGTCAGTGCTTGCCATATGATATTCAAAAGGACATAAATTTAGTAAATATTGTCACCCACCCACCACTACCAATTGCGTCTGTAACTGGAAAATAATGAACAGGCAATTTGCAAGATGCATGGTGCTGATTAAGAGGGAACTATACAGATTTCAGAGCCTGTCACATGCTCCTTACCCAAGTTGTCCTAAAATGACTAAGAATTTTTAAAAATCTTGGGTAAAATGGGCTTTTAGGAACCAAATAACATCATCGTTAATGTTGTCATCTACATATTGCATATAAGTATTATAGTCTGCACTAAGGTTTTCTACTCCTTTAAGTTGCCATGCTAAAACAGATTTCACAGATTTTTGGAGGTACAGTGGGGCCTTGACTTACCAGTTTAATTCTTTCCGTGACGGAGCTCATAACTCAAATTACTCGCATGTCAAATCTTAAAGTGAACGAGTGAGACATGTGATGCTGGGCTGATGTTGTGGCGTTCACTGTGACGTTCGCTGCGCCAGCTAGAGGTGGGGTATCTGAAACTGGCTCGTAACCCGCATTTTAGCTCGCAACTCAAAGCAAAACATTGGCCTAGTGACAGCTTGTATCTCGAAAAACTCGTTAGTCGGGACACTCTTAAGTCAAGCCCCCACTGTATTAATGAAAGGGCTAAAACAGAAAAAAACCTACAACATAAGAGAACCGCAAAGAGAGGAAGATAAATTATGCAGAATATTTTAATTGAGTCAAGCAGTAATTTAAACTGAATAAACATACAAAAGTTTAGGAGTCTCTCTACTCATAGGCATATCTCTATTTAACCTCTAAACATACTCAACATCCTTGCCTGTAACAGAAATGTGACAGAGAAGTTAAGAGGTTGGGTGATGAAACAGTTGTTGGGCAAAATGGTGCTCCTTTGCCTCAGCATAGTCAGTGATCAAGTGATTTATTCAAATCAGTTAAGTTTGCTATATGGATCCCTGGCTGGGTAGCTCAGTTGGTTAGAGCTTTGTGCCGATACACCAACGTTGTGGGTTCGATCCCTGGTCAGGACACATACAGGAATTAACCACTGAATGCATAAATAAATGGTAGAACAAATTGATGTTTCTCTGTCTCTCCCTCCCTCTCGAACCCTCTCCCTTCCCTCTCCTTTCCTTTCTCTAAAACCAATCAATACATTTTTTTAAAAGTTTGCTATATAGAAAATCATTTTATGAAAATGAAATGAATATTCAATATCTAGTGCTTAAGATATAAACTCCATAAATAACCCAGAAACATCTCTTTAAAATGAATAATAACTTATGCAATGTGTTTTTCTGAAACATCTGTAATCCAGTAAGTTATGTATAAAATTTAACTATCATTATGGAATACACCTAACACCATTTTGAATCTTTTATACTTTCTGCTAGTGCCATTTTGGGGAGATTAATACATTCATCATATGATTTTTGCCTGCTGTTTAAGTAGATATGTCCCATAGTTCTAAGATCTCTTTCAAAAGTCAAGGAATGATATGGTCCTATTTCAAGGCCCTAAACACCTTTTGCCACACACTTCTTGGTTTTATTAAATTTTACCATATCTCTCATAGCTTTCATCTTCTTAGACTCACAAGTCCTAATATCGTTGCCTGTGTATGTATATCTCAACAAACTTTCCATCATTTTAGTTTCCCTTTGCCAATTGTTTTCTAGATGGATTTCTCTGAACCCCACTCTAATGCTCCATAATGAAATGCCTGCCAAGCAAGATACTTTTCCTGTTAGGTACTACCAAATACTCCACCAGGAAGCAATTATTTCTTTTTCTAAATATATTTTTTGTTTTTTTTACAGAGAGGAAGGGAGAGGAATAGAGAGTTAGAAACATGGATGAGAGAGAAACATCGACCAGCTGCCTCCTGCACGCCCCCTACTGGGGATGTGCCGGCAACCAAGGTACATGCCCTTGACCGGAATCGAACCCGGGACCCTTTAGTCCACAGGCCAACGCTCTATCCACTGAGCCAAACCGGTTAGGGCAGCAATTATTTCTTTATTAACTATTTATTTAGTTCCTGCCAGGGTATGACAGTGATCAGCTATTCACTATATGTAATTATGAGTACTGACTTGGCTACTGTAGGAAGTAGAAGGAGTAATTTAACCCATAAATAAGTATAATTTTACTTAGGGGATTTATGAGAAAATAATACAAAAGGATAAATATCTGCATTAATATTTAAAATCCATGTGGCTTGAACTAATGATTTTTTCTTGAGCAGGAAGTATAAAACCCAAGCAATGTTTAAAAATTATGACATAAATTGATCAACCTTGTGTAGATCTGAATGGTTAAGCTACCTATAGTTATGTATTTTAAGTTTAGAGTATTTGAAGTACTGAATTTCTACTTCATTTATAATTAAAGGCAAATAAAATGCATATAGCATTTAGGAAACCAAATATAATATTGAGAGAAAACAAGAGTTTAGTTTGAACTGTAGTCTTCTACTACTTAACTTGGTTGTTAATTTGCTCTGTGACCTTCAGTCAATAACCTCATTGTGTCTCAGAGGATATAATAATCCTGACCTGCTTCACAGGGGCGTGCTGTACTTTAATTGATGTGTGTTAAGCGCCTGGAGGTACTTTAATGAAAGCCATTATTGAAATGCAATTATTAACATTTAGGATAATGAAGTTAGCTTAGATGGCTTAGTCAAGCCTGGTGTGAAGATGGTTTCTAAGTTCGAGAACACAAAACTTCCTTAATAAAAAACTTTTTTTAAAAGGCCTAAAAAAGCAAAAATAAAAAATGAAACCATAACTGGCTTATTTGCTGACTTTAGCAGCATCAGGGCCTGCAGTTTATTGCTTTGTCTCTGATCAAGTGCATTGCAATCAATGCGAATTACTACAGAGATGCTAGGAGATAATTTTGCAAAAGTGTCAAAAATGCAAAATTTGGGAGAGCTGGATAGGCTAGAAATGACTGTATTGATTTTGTAAAGGTTGGAAAATTACTATAATACCTCTTTACTTTGAGGTAGATTGCAAATCTTGCATTTTAAGCAAGATCAACTTTAATTTTAAACTTCAGGAAGGGGTTAGTGTATTTACATGCATTACTTTTATCCGTGAGAAAGTTAGAAGATCATGTGCTTACCTAGTAGAAACTACTTGGGAAATTCCCAGTAGAACTCATCCTTCTGCTCAAAAATTCCTACCTGTCTATACCTTTCAGCGGGCTTGTCTTTACACTCAGAGAGCAATCAGACAAGAATGGAAATAAGTTTTTAAAAAAGTAAAAATACTTTCCTTAGTCTCAAGAAATTACATAAACAAACAAAAAAGAAGCATTTTCAGAAAATGGTGTGAATAATGGTCATTTAATCTCAAGTAATGTCACACTTGCATTTATCATTTTTATTAATGCTATTTTAATTGATATTAATTGCATTTAATAGTACAACAATGTCTAGACCATAGGGTCACACAGTCTGAAAATCCAGAACAGAGGGATTTTCTTCAATTAGATCTTAGTTTTCAGTCACAGTGTGGAAAGTTTCAGTGCTTCTGAAAGTGCATTGTGTAATATTCTGTTAGGATTTATTTTTGTTTATACTTGCTGAAAACTTTAGAAAAAATATGTTAAAACTGCAGCTAATACCTGTGATATCATTTCTCACAATTAACAAAATTAGTTTGTGTTATCGAAACATGTTTATTTTTTATTTTTATGATATGTGTTTAACACGCAGAAGATAGTTTAGGTCCCTTTGCTTTTCCCCCTCAGCCTAATCTTCCTCCAAACTTCATCAGAACATATCACTATGATGAATATTTTATAATTGTAATATGGTTTATTATTTATAATGCATATATATGTATATATTAGTAAATAATATATACTATTGGGTTTGGGTATTTTTATATTTTAAATCTATATTAATGGCATACTGCTGGTATCATTGTGCAATTTGCTTTTTCACTAGATATTGTATTCTTTGTATATATTTATTTTCATGCATAGAAACCTATTTCAGTCATTTTAACATATATAATAACATTCCATTGTATATTATTATCCATGAACCATAATATTCTCATATGTACTTCTACTTATGGAGATTTTTTTAGCAATCACAGTGTATTAAATATCTCCTTGTGCACATATGCAAAAGTTTTTCTTGGTTACATATGTACCTAGGAGTTGAAATGATAGATAATTATATATGCATATTTTAAAATTTGCCAGACACTTTACATTGCCTTCTGAAGAGCTCATGTCAGTGAAAACTATCATCAATAATACATTGGAGTTTAAGTCTTTTCTTTTAATATTATATTATCACTTGGCAAGGGGATGCAGAATAGTGTTAGCTGGTGGAATATATACTACTATATCTGTTTGCTATATATATTAGTTTCCTTGATCTGCCATTACAAAATAACAGATTGGTTGGTTTAAACAACAGAAATTGATTTTTCAGTTCTGAAGGTTTAGTTTCTCTTAAGGTCTCTCTCCTTGTCTTGCAGATGGCCACCTTCTCCCTGTATCCTCACATTTCCTATCTTATGTGCCGATGCTTCTTCTTCCTTTTTTTAAAAATCTTTATTGTTGAAAGTATTTCACCCCTCCCGCCCCCCCCCCAACCTCTTCCAGCCTGCTCCTGTCCTTCTCCACCACCCAGGCCTTCACCACCCCATTTTCTTTGTCCATGGGTTATGCATATATGCATACAAGTTCATTGATTGATCTCTTCCCACCCACCCTCCCCTGCTTTCCTTCTGAGGTTCAACAGCCTCTTCATGTATCAAAATCTTACCATTCAGATTGGATTAAGGTCTACCCAAATAACCTCATCTAAGCTTAATTACTTCTTTAAAGACCTTATCTCCAAATATAGTCACATTTTGGGGTACTGGGAGTTAGGGATTCAATGTAAGAATTGGGGCAACAAAATTCAGCTTATAAAATGTATGTGTGTATACATATACATATACATATACATATACATATATTTGTGTTCCCTCAGGTATGTGTGTGTATATTCATTTAGCATCCAGTATAATTGAGAACTGTATTTTTTAAGTAAAGCAGATTCCCACTCTAAAATGTAGATCAGACAGGAAATATGAGGAGCTCTTTTTCTGAGAACGGAATCTGCCTTTCTTCATCTTATAACTCACCGAGTTCAACAGTTTCCAAAGAATTCATGAATGTATTCTTTTCCAAACTGAAGGGCTCTTACTTGAATTTCAGGACAAAAGATTGCTAATGAACCAAACTAGCTTTATAAACCCAGTCAAATCTCACAGTTTTAAATCTGAGGAAGAGTGGTGATGATGTATCTCAAGTGAGATAGTGGAGAGGAAATGCTTTTAAAATGCATAATGTATGAATATAATTGGGCAATAAATGGAGGCACTCCACAGCAAGTGACACAAGTCTAAAGGAGCCATTACTAAGTAGAAAATTGGAGATACTTTTCTACTAGTTAAGTTAAAAACTTGACAATAAAATTTTGCTAGTTTTTTGTGGATATCCCAATTGAATTTTTTTTTAGATTCTAGGTGCCAAATAAAGTATTAGACAGGATTTTCCAAGTAGCATTCACATATCACTTTGCTTTAAAAAGATAATAAAGTTGCCCTTAGTGGCTTGAGAGCCTCAGATACAAATCCTTACCCTTATTAAGCCACTGATAATTACCTTTGTGTAGTTTCCTGCCTCAGTCCCAATTTTGTTTTAGCTTGTTTATAATTCTGTGAGACACTGTGAGATTTTTTAATTGATCATTTCATCTGAATTCCTAATCGCACCTGTATAAAAGTAAATATGTCACAGATTTCAGGCTTGCAATGATAACTAAGGCAAAATGTCACCTGGTGTCTCACTCTTCTGTTGGGCTACATATGATAAAGCCCCTAAGTATAATGGACATATTTTCTCTAGAAATAGTGTCATAGTTTAAACACTTTCTTTACAAAAGTTAATACAACTTTTGTTTTAACAAAAATAAATACTTTTTTAGCAGTTTTATTAAATTCAACAAGGAACTGTCTTCTTGCATTTCAATGTGATGACAGGGATTGCATTTGGTAAAATTATTTGATTAGAGAGTAATCATCATTATTAGATTAGAGGGAATTAAATTACAATTACTAAAAACTACAGGTAATTACATTACATCTTAATTTCAAAGCTAAACTCATCCTCCCTCCCCCACAGAAACATTTTATCAATGTGCTTAATTATGCCTGTATATCTATTAATGTGATACATAATAATGGCTTTGATCATTTGAAAGCCAAAAGTATGTAATTGAACAATTATTACAGCCACTGTGCCTGAAGGCACTATTTGTCAAGAGAGTTATATGATGGCCAATTATATCCACTCAACCTTGAAGGATAATTCTCTCTTCTGATGGGAACAAATTACCATTACACTTCTCCCCCCCCCCAAAAAAAGTTTAACTGTTGGCTTTTACAATGTAAATGTTCTAAAAGGAACACTTTTTTTAGTGTCAGACTTGCTTTGTTTTAAATAAAAACGTATAATATACAAATTTATCAGAATATCTCACATAAATGTTCAAAAAATTAATTAAACCTCAGCCCTCAAGAACATAGATACAATCTAAGAAACAGGGGTAAAGTTTTGAGTTCTTAAAATAGTAGTCCAAAAACTCCTAGCCTTGAACTATTCGTTTTTCTCAATCAGAGTAGTGACTTTGTTTTAACATACAGATTAAACATCTGGTTTCCTGGCTCAGAAGAGATTATTAGTAACAAACCAAGAAGAAACTGGAGGAAACTGTTAAAGCCACTTATAATGGTGGCAGGAGAAGTAAAAGCTCAAAATGTGACTTTCAGGAAGAGAATAGAATAACTAAAAGATAGTCATGAATTTTACTCTTACATAGTACAATAAAGTATGATCTTGCCTTAGCCGGTTTGACTCAGTGGATAGAGTGTCGGCCTGCGGATCAAAGGATCCTGAATTTGATTTCGGTCAAGGGCAGGTATCTCAGTTGCAGGCTCCTCCCTGACCCAGGCCTTGGTCAGGGCATGTGCAGGAGGCAACCAATTGATGTTTCTCTCACATTGATATTTCTCTCTGTCTTTCCCTCTCCTCCACTCTCTCTAGAAATCAATGGAAAAAATATCCTCAGGTGAGGATTAAAAAAAAAGGATGATCTTAATGTTCATATTTAGTTATCAAAAATGGTTAGATTATGTTCAGTGTCCTTCTTGGAATACTGAGTAGAATAGACTATTTGTAATCATAATTTTATTATCTTGAAATCTAGTTACTCACCTCCCTCATTGAAGCCAAGTAAGGATTATTCTACATTTATGACATACAATAGGATTTAAGATCCAGAAAGAATAGTGCTTTGTTGTGATGTTATTAAGCTACACTTTCTTACCTAGGTATTTTGTTTTAAAAATAAGAGTTCAGAATTTTAAATATTTGATGGATTCATTTAATAATTTCTGGTTTGCAAATAAAACTGTCCACTTGTCTCTGAGTTTTGGGGAACAATTTAGAACAGTATTTGACAATATATTTTTATATCAGGGATTTTTGATTTGTATTCTTTTGGTCCTGCTGATGCCAGGAACGAAAATTAGAAACACACAATATTTCTTTGATTTGTGACATATGGTTGGGAAATATTAAATTGGTTATTTTAAGCATAATATTTCCAATGAATCTGATTAATATAAGCCAAAATTAAAAAAGAAACAAAACAAGCAAACAGAAAAAAAAATCCCCACTGAGAGAAAGTTCATGGGATTGTTCATTATCATAGGTATGTTTTCAAACCCTGAATTTCTTGTAAGAGTCTTTTCATGAGGTTACAATATTGTAGGAAGTAAAAAATAGCAGACTGTGATAAAAATATAACTTTGACTTCTTTAATTGGAAGTAGATAAAATTTGTTGTTCTCCATCAGTATCTGCTCTGTCCAAAAAACCTCAATCCATTTTCTGTCAGCCTGAATCATTCTTTATCTTGTTTCACCAGTCCATCTGACCCTGTCACCACAGGTTTTAAGTAGGCTTTTCTCTCTAACAATACCATGGTTCTTTCTTCAATATTATTCTTTCTGCTTCCTTTCTTTATTCAAGTGCACTTTGGAGTCATATGGGAAACTGCCAATGAGATGTAAACTCCTGTGTGAAAAACTCTTTCTCACTCTAGCACAACAGGTTAATCACAGACATTTTCTAAAGCTTGACTGAGCTGGTGATTTTGACATCTTCTGAGTAACTCAAGGCAAAGAAAACACTCAGTATTGATTGATGGAAATATCCTGGACTGTGAATCAGAGGTCTTGACTGACCAGCTACATATTACTTTGGGTAAATCTCTTAATCTCTGAACATCAGATACTTTGTATATAAATTGGGATTTGAAATAGACAGCTCCTTTTAAACTCTAAAATGCTGTGAATGTGATGGAAAATTATAAGTTGATGTATTTCCCTATGTTATCCATTTTGTTTTAATTAATCACTACCAGTAAACTGAGGTTTTGTGTGTTCACAACCTCAATCACTAAATTTCAAATTAGCAACCATTGTAAAAAATAACAGAAAAAATAACTTTTATTTAGTTTCTCAGTTCAACATCATTCTACCTCAAGGAATTAATAGTATGTCTAAATGCTAACTACCATCTGAAAAGAGTCATTCCTACTCAACATTTAATCTTTACCTAATTCAGTCACATTGTGGAAGAGGGCTGGATTTTGAGTTAATAAAAGCCTGTGGTGACACTTGAGAAGAACCAGCCTGAGCATTCTAAGATTAATTTCTAACCCTTCTTATGGTTTAATTTTTGCAACCAATCAGAGCAAAGTTACATTTTTTATCACGTATTATTCTACGGTCAATGCCTCACAAAAAGTAACTTAGCGATATAGAAGTGAGCAAAATAAAGCAGCCATGCAGTTCTGCAAACAGATTAACCAAAAAAAAATGAGCACAAATGAATTTTTGAGAAAAAATGAGTAAGCTTCTGGAGAATGCAGGTCACTGCATTGAAAATGTGGAGGTTAAATAGAATTTTTTAAAAAGTCTTGGGTATTCATATACAACCCTCTTTTCTGGTATATTTTTACCACTTAAGGAAAATGGTCACTCAGGAAAATGTCAGATGTAATTTGTCACCACTTATCATTTAAAAAATAGTAACTGCTGTTTTTTAGAGATAAAAGGCAGCCTTCTTAATTTTCTAGGCAAGTCAAAGAAATATAAGCAAAATATGCACTAAAAATCAAACTTCCTTCCTGACTGCTTTTTAATTACATTTAACTAGAGGCCCAGTGCATGAATTCGTGCACCAGAGTGGTCCCTCGGCTTGGCCTGTGAGATCAGGTAAAAACCAGCTCTTCGACATTCCCCGAGGGGTCCCAGATTGTGAAAGGGCACAAGCCAGGCCGAAGCACCCCACTGGTGCAAGGTCAGGTACAGAGAGGGATGCGGGAGGTTGGTCAGCTGGGGAGGGACTGCGGGAGGGTTCCAGAGCATGTCTGACCCATCTCGCTCAGTCCCAATCTGCCGGACTCCAGCAGTAAGCTAACCTACCAGAATGAACATCTGGTGATCAGTGCACATCACAGCGAGTGGTTGAGGGCCTTAGCATATCATTAGCATATTATGCTTTGATTGGTTGAGCAGATGACCTGATGACCAGACATGGACACTTAGCATATTAGGCTTTTATTATATAGGATATTTACAGAGTTCCTGTTAGTGACTGAGCTAGCTGTTTTGGAAGATACAAAGATAATTCAGTCCTGGTTCACACCTTAAAACTGACAACGATCTCATTTGCTTTTGACTCTACAAGAAACAACTAAGTGATTCAGAGTTGTTAGCTTGCTGATTAAATTATTATAAAAAATATCTTTCTATAAGGATATTGTCATCTGCAAAAAGAACAGCGCCAAGATCAATAAATCTTTTTTGGGTGAATGAATGATTAAGTATTTATAGTTTGGAAATAATGATGCAGGTTGAGGTTTTCTGCTTACTCTTAGATAATATAATAATTTCTTTCACTGTAATTTCTGGATATTTAATATATCAGAAAAAGTTAAACTACCTTCACTATTTTGCTAGATGTCCAAGGGATACCTAATAACTAAATTTATAATTTGTTCAGAAGACTGAATTAGTAGAATAACTAATTTGGTTAAGAACCTGAGCTCCCAACTAATTTTTTAAAAATTTAATTTACACTATTTTTTAAAATTTATAACTATACTAGAGGCCTGGTACACAGATTCGTGCACTGGTGGGGTCCCTTGGCCTGGCCTGTGGGGATTGGGCCAACACTGGCTCTCCAACATTCCCTGAGGGGTGCTGGATTGTGAGAGGGCGGTTCTCAGGTGATGCACCCTGGAATCGGGCTCCCTCCTCTCTGGTTCCAGGTACTTCACCTGAGAACCACAGCTGCCAAGTCACCACAGTTTGACAGTTCCTGCACTGAGCATCTGCCCCCTGGTGGTCAGTGCACATCATAGCTACTGGTCAGATGGTTGAAAGGTCCAACGGTCGCTTAGGTTTTTATATATATAGACTAGAGGCCCAGTGCATGAAATTCGTGCATAGGGGGGTGTCCCTCAGCCCAGCCTGCACCCTCTCCAATCTGGGACCCCTCAGGGGGTGTCCGACTGCTGGTTTAGGCCCGATCCCTCTCACAATCCGGGACTGCTGGCTCCCAACTGTTCACCTGCCTGCCTGCCTGATCACCTGGTCACCCCCAACTCCCCTCCCCTGCTGGCCTGGTCCTTCCCAACTGCCCTCCCCTGCTGGCCTGTTCATCCACAACTGCCCTCCCCTGCTGGCCATCTTGTGACATGGGGGTGGCCATCTTATGACCACATGGGGCGGCCATCTTTCTGCAATGGAGTGACAGTCGATTTGCATATTACCTCTTTATTATATAAAATGTTTTTCCTTTTTGTTGAATTTATTGTGGTGACACTGGTCAATAAAATTATACAGGTTTCAAGTTCTCAATTCCACAACACATTATCTGTACACTGTATTGTGTGTTCACAACCTCCTCAAGTCAAGTCTCTGTCCATTACCATTTATTCTCCCTTTATCCTCTTCCTCTTCCCCCCAGAAATCACCACACTGTTGTCCATGTCCATGAGTTTTTGTCTCTCTCTTTATATATTTTTTACTCTTTTGCTCAATCTCTCTACAACCAACGCCCCTCTCCGCCCAGCCAATACTCCACCATTTACTACCTATGTGTCCTTAAGCAAGTTACTAATTCTATCCAAGGCCCATTGTCTTATAATCAAAGTGGAGGTAGATAATACACACTATTTTCCATGGCAGTGGCTGATTTTAAAGTAAGATTTAAAAAATACGTGTGTTTACAGCCATGAGGGAGTAACAGGTTCTCATTTTCTGTTTGAATTTTGATTAAGTCAATAACTACACAAGATACTGTATATAAAACACTGGAAAAAAAAGTTACCACAGATATTAGGAAACAGGCATCACAGGACTGTGATCCCTGAGAAAAGGCAAATATCCAAGGTGAGACATGCAATTACTTTGGTTTTCAGCCTAGCCGTAACTGCAGACCATGCCACAGATTTGGAGAAGCCAAATAGACCCCCGAATTCTCACAACACAGTGAAGATAGTGATTGAAATTTGGAGAGGCCACAGTGGCTGGAAGTTCTAGGGTATAATTCCAGATAGAAGGAAGCTACAAAGGAAAAGAGCTCCATGAACTAGCATAAGGCTCATTTTGGATCTTTGACTTGACTCTATTTTGTATATGCATTTGGAGAAACTGCAAGAGATTGCGAAAATAATAACTTCCCAGAAGAAATATACTAAGGTGTGTGGGGGGAGTAAGATTCACAAGTCCTCAAGCTAAGGTTGATCCAGGAACTACTTGTAGGGGCTAAAAACAATGTAATACTTTTCCTCCCTCCTTCTAAGTTCTTCTAGCTGGGCTGATAATCGAATGAGCAGAGAAAAATTAACAGGAGAAAAATCAAATTTTAGTTTAGGCACAGGAGGAATTCACATTAGCATGAATAATTCCACAGTCAATGAGGCAGCATTGAGTATACATGACATTTTGGACAAAGAAGGAAACAGGGAGAACAGGGTCTTAGATTTCAGAGGTGAGAATGGGTGATTTACAGGTGGTTGAGGAAGACCTGAACACACATGAAAGGCAAATTCTTGCTAGGTAACTCAGTGGGACACAGCGGGTATCTAATTAGCAGGCCCCTACCTGAAGCCCTCCTATTTCCAATTCTTAATTCTAATTAGGTTAGGATAAACATCCTAAGATTACTCTTGAAGCAGGTTTTTCTATCTAAATATTTTAGACAAGAAAGAAGAGAGAGCTAAAGGTTCTTTCTAAGCCTCTTGCATCTTAATAAACAGCTCAAAATTAATATCCCAAAAATGCAGCTTCAAGGTGGTAAAATTTTGGTCTTCACATTCAAGATTCCAACCTTCAGGGAGAACACACAATGCATTCAGTAGGCACCTCAGAGAAATCACACATTAATAATAGGAATAAATGAAGTCTACATTGTCAACTACTCTGTGTCTGCCCTAGTAAAAATGACACTGAAAAGGATAAAACTTATTTTCAAGTAACTCAACTGCCTACCAGAACAAAATCTAACACTCTTTGAAAACAACAAATTCTGAATCTCACAAATGTAAAGTTTAAGATGTTTAAAATCCAGTAAAGATTACTGGACATGAGAAGTAAAATATGAGTCATAGACAGGAGAAAACTCAGTCATTACAAATATACCCAGAAATGACAGAGTTTCTGCTATTAACAAACAAGATCTTTTAACCATTTCAAATGTAATCAATATGCTCAAGTATTTGCTGGAAAACACAAATGTAATCTAGAAGAAAATAGAATATATAGAAAAAAATAATCAAGTGAAACTTCTAGAAATTAAAAAAAAGTGTGACCTAGGATATATAAATCTTACTCTATTGGATTAACAATGGTGTAGACACTGACACTCCAAGAAGAAAGAGAGGTGTATTTAATCACATCACAGTAGAAACTAGTAATAATGAAGGAACAAACAGGAAAAGGAAAAAAAAAGACTGAATAAATAAATAGACTATTAGTGATTTTCTAAACACTATTAAATTTATAATATAGATATAATTGGAATATCAAAAGGAGAGGGAAGAGAAAGGGAGTCAGAAACAATAATTGAAGAATATTTTCTGGATTTTATAAAAACTATAAATAAAACCATGGATTAAAAAACTGCAATGAAAGTAAAGCAAGATAAAAACAAAGAAATCCAAATGAAGGCATATCAAATTCAAATTGCTGAAAATCACTTATAAAAGATAAACCAACTCTTTAAAAAAGAAGAAGAAGAAAAAACCCTGACCGGTTTGGCTCAGTGGATAGAGCATTGGCCTGCAGACTGAAGGGTCCCGGGTTTGATTCCAGTCAAGGGCATGTATCTTGGTTGCTGGCACATCCCCACTGGGGGGTGTGCAGGAAGCAGCTGGTCGATGTTTCTCTCTCATCGATGTTTCTAACTCTCTATCCTTCTCCCTTCCTCTCTGTAAAAAATCAATAAAATGTATTTTAAAAAAAGAGAAAAGAGATAAATTTTATAACCTAGAAAGGATGTTAGACTTCCTGTCAGGAACCATGTAAACTGGAAAATAATAGAAAAGCATCTGTTATGGGTTGAAAAAAAACCCAACAAAACTGAAAAGCTATAATTGTCAAGCTAGTGAGAATTTATTTTTAAAATGAAGAAAAATTAGAGGGTTTTAGAAAAACAAACCCAGAGACATTTGTCATCAGCAGGTCATAAACAATGTCACAAAGAACTAAAAGTGAGGAATAGAAGTATAGCTAATAAACCAAAAGTGTAAATAAAATGGAATACTAAAAAATATGCAATTAATCCAAAATAAAGCAGGATAAAAACAGAAATGGGTCAAAGAAAGAATGGGGAAAATAAGAAGTCAATAGATTTAAACCAACTCTTTCAATGAATACACGTACAAGTAAATTTCCAGCAAAAAGACTAAGATTGTATGACTGGATAAAGAAGAAACAGTTTAAATATAAAAGAATTATAGGTTAAGAATAAAAGGATAAAAATATGTTCTACACAAATACTAATCATAAGAAAGTTGGAGTGGCTATGTTATATCAAACATTATAGACTTCAGAACAAAGATTATTAGTAGAAATAAAGAGGAATATTTCATAATTATAAAGTAGTAATTTCATCAATGAGTTAGAAATACTCCTAAAGGTCATGCAACTAATACATAACACAATAATGCATGAAGCAAAAACTGTCATTACAAAAAGAAGAAATAGAAAAATTAATTCTTGAAAAAAATTTAAATGCATTGGAATGAGTGACAAGTGTTACCAGGCTTTTGCAGTAATTTAGTAAAGTATGAAGGAGCAAAATAAGGTAGCAACAGTGGCAGAAGGAATAATAATCAGAGGCATAATTTTGGTGATTTAGTGGAGGAAATATGGTGTTAAGAATAATGGCCTGGGTTAGATCTCAGCTTTCCCAAATACTTAGTGTGGAATCATGGAGTAGGTCCTTTAACAGTTCGTAGTCTTAGTTTTTCTGTTTATAAAACAAAGACTGTAAATTATTGTATTTAGGCAATAATAAGAAATATAACATAGTTAAGGAACCTTTATTTGCAATAAGATAGGTTCTATTATTATACCTATTTATTCAGACAGTGAAAATATGGTTGAGAAGATAATTATCACTTTTAAGGTCAAGCAACCACTACAATGAGGAATCAGAATTCAAAATCAGGTAATTCGTGTCCTCCATTTCACAAACTGTTGGCTAGAATAAAGAGCAGACATGTTTTCAATCAGATTATGGAATAACAACAAAAACAATAATATCTAACACTTAAACAGTACTTGCCATGTTTCCTATACTGTTTTATATTCATGAATTCTTATCTATATATATAAAAGCCCAGCAACCAGAACAACGGAAAGTCCAGAATGACTGGAATGACCGGTCACTATGACGTGCACTGTGGCAGTCAACCAGCCCGATCATGACTCCGATTGTCCCCCACCCAAACTCCCGCAGCCCCTTCCCAGCCGGCCCCACTCCCAGTCACCACTCCCCCGCATCCCGATTGGGGGTGGGGATGGCTGGCCAACCTCCCACATCCCTTCCCCGCCCGCCAGCTCAGCCCAATCGGCCCCCATCAGGGTGGGCCAGCCAGACCCCACCATGCATGAATTCGTGCACCAGGCCTCTAGTTTATATATAAATTTCTCAACTTATATTCCACAATTATTAATTTTTTATGTACTTACAAATTCACAATGCATATTCTGCTTGGACTCTTTTGCCTTTCCTCTTTCCAAATTTTAACAAAATGACTTCTAAAACTGTCTACAACTTAATTAAAACAACTCTTATTAATGTCATGTTTATAAATAAACCTTTGGTGAAATAAGTAGCCTCCAGCTTTGGAAGCAATCACAATTAAGGCTGTCAATACTCATTAACTCCTTTGAAGAGAAAGACCAAAATAAGTTACTAAGTGTCTTGAATGGTAGAATACTCCATAAACTACTGTAATCTGTTTCTTATCTAGAAAATTAAGGATGGATTAATTACAAGACTGACAAGAAGTGTTACACAAGAGGATTGAAAGTCTTAGGTTTCTTCAAAGCTACTTCAGTTTATATATAATTTGGGAAGACATGTCTCTAAAACTATCTGTGGAAATTGAATGGAAATATCTTAAAGAGATGAAGAATCTTGGTGCGAATATTTTTTTATAGAAAAGTACTATATTTGAATACATCTGTTGGTTCTAAGCCCAGTTTTATTACTAATTGATTGTGTGAATTTAGACAAATCACTTAAATTCTATACAATTGGAATAAGAATTTATTTATTTATAAACACATTTATCTATAAAATGTGTTATTCTGAGATTCAAAATTAGATCTTGCCCCCAAAACATCATCTTCTTTACTTTTTTTATTATTCCTTATTGATTACGGTATTACATATGTCTCCTTTTCCTCCATTCCCCCCCACCAGCACATGCCCTCACCCCTCTTGTGTCTGTGTCCATTGGTTATGCTTATATGCATTCATACAAGTCCTTTGGTTGATCTCTACCCATGCCCCACACCCTCCCCTGCCTTCCCTCTGAGGTTTGACTGTCCGATGCTTCTCTATCTCTGGATCTATTTTTGTCTTCTTTAAAACCTTCCTAACACTGTTAGCAGTAACCATTGGTTACTCCCTGCATTTTTTTCTTCCCATGCAGACATAAATGTCTACCTGATACCCCATTTCTGTTGATTCTTCATGATATTTCTTGAATATGTACCTTCTTTTTCTTAACCCCTGACACCACTCTAGAAGTGGCCTCATCATCTAACACATAGACCAATTCAGTAGTCTAACTTGTCTATTCACATTTAATCACTCCATTCTCCAATTTAATCTGAACAGCTTCAATGTTAATTATCCCAAATCACCATTTGGTCACAAACCTGATTCAAAATATTTAAAACCTACTGGTTTCCTCCAGTATAAATTGAAACACTTTGGCACAAATTAACAACCTTATCTCTTAATACACCTGTTCACAAATCCATTATTTTCAATACATAATCCAGGCAAAATTAGAAAGCAAGTCAAGATTAATTGCATTATTCTTACTGTCCCATCAGCCACTGTGTAATATTAATCCCAGTCAGGGATGGGGTCAGGAATTACAGCAGGTCTCAACCTCCAATTCTTCCTCTAGGTTATCTACCCCTTTACTTAGACTCTAGTTCTGACCTCACCTCTTTTATGTGCCTAAATCACTCGAGATTTTTCTCCCTTCCACACATCAACATTAACTCTCAGAATGGATTTGCAGAAATATCAATGCAGTTAAGTGATAATTTTATGTCTTGTGCTCACTGCCCATGGAAGCTGTGTCAAACTTTACCTTTCTCCTCAAGTTCCATGCTCTCAATACTAGCACAGGATTTTCCTCTAACACAGAAAATATAAAAAAGGAATTTACTCAATATTGTTTACCTCCATCTTTTAAACTACATTTTTATCCATCAGTCCCTCAGATATATTTCATATTTTTTCACTTGCGTTCATCCCCTCTGACCTGTTGGTTCCCTTTCCATCAATAAGCACCACTCTTTTATATCCTCAATGTACATAAATATATATATATATGTAAATTTCTTTATTGATTTCAGAGAGGAAGGGAGAAGGAGAGAGAGACGGAAACATCAATGATGAGAGAGAATCATTGATCAGCTGTCTCCTGCATGCCCCACACTGGGGATTGAGCCTGTAATCCTGGCATATGCCCTGACCGGGAGTTGAACCGTGACCTCCTGGTTCATAGGTCCACGTTCAACCCCCAAGCCATGCCAGCCAGGCAATTTGCCCTTCTTTATCAGCCTGTATACAGTGGGGCCTTGACTTACGAGTGTCCCGGAACGAATTAAACTCGTAAGTCAAGGCCCCACTGTACTTGCTTCAGTCTCTCCTATCCTAAAACAAAAAAATACAACACTTACACATGCACACACAAACACACAACCTATTGTAAAAAGGCACTCTCAAACTTTGTGAAACTGAAATTTTAGATTTAAAAGTGAAATTTAAAGGATGTACCGGTATGCTAACATTTACCAACATTTTAAATATCCATACCTGATAGTCTAGTAAATCATCACTTTGGCAAGTTTGTCCTATAGAAATGCCCAAACAGGTGCCAGACCAGTTAGGCTAGCTTGTTTCTAATTTTTTTGCTCAGGCCTTAGTAAGAAAATGTTTGAATGAATTATATTTTATTCATAATATTGAATACTATATAACTAATAAAAAAGAATGCATAGATGCAAATAATATAGGATGCTCTATAATATATATTACATTAAAATATCATAATGCTAATAATTCTAATTACACAAAAAATGCATGGAGGCTGGATTGGGGCATGACAAAGGGGACTTTCCATTTTTACTCTTTCTATTTAATTTGTACAATGACCTAAAACCTTATAATAGTTGCCTCTGTGTGTATGTATAAATCTTGAAAACATATTTTCCCCAGATTATTTTTTCTATTTCTATATAATTACAGAGACTTTTGGAAATGTTTTCTTTAAAGTTATTTTAATTAAAAAATTAGGATGACCAAAAATAATATCTATAATTCTAGAAACCTAACACAATCATTTGCTGCCTCAGATCTGTTCTACAATATGGGAGGGGGCGAAAGAACTATAGCCTACCACAGGCTTTTGTAAATAAAGTTCCATTAGAACACCAGCACAAACATTTGCTTACTGTTTTGTCTGTAGCTGCTTTCACATCACAATGGAAGAGTTAAGTGGTTGCAACGAGATTGTATGGTCCAAAAAACTTAAAATATTTCCTTTCTGGCCCTTTTCAGGAAAAAAAAAAGAATGTTGAATAGAACTTATTATCACAGCAGTATATTTCACATAGTTGTAATCAGTGTTAATACAATCTTGTACACGTTTCCCTATAATATCATAGCAAATGCATTTCCTTATTGCTATTGTTATAAGCATAATCTTTATGCTTTTCTAGCAAATCATTCTGTCAGATAAGACATTTAAAAGAATAGTTCCTTATTGTTGAACATTTAGCTTCCAATTTTGTTAGTATTAAAAATAATTCTTAGAGAAGAATAACTCTAATGAATATTTGAGGCTCATTTTGGATAATTCTCTTAGGGTGTGTTTTAAGAAATTGAATTAGAGCATCAAAAGATGAATATTTTATACTTTTCATAGAAATTATATTGTGGATGTCCAAAAGATTTGTACCAATGACAATGGCAGCAGCAAGGCATACTAATACTGAATTCATTTGACAATGCCAGAAAAGGTTATGGGATGGTGTGTGTGTGTGGTGTGCATGTGTGTGCGTGTATGTTTGCACGCGCACGCGCGTGTGTGCAAGTTTGTACCTCACTAGTTTATCATCTCTATTTATTTGACTACTATTCTGATTGCATATTTTTTGTTCCTTTTAAAATTTTTGGATAGTATCTGACAACATCTTTTACTAATATTGTTGGGATCTTCAAGTTATTTGTGCTATCAATTCTATGATTTTTATGTAAGAAATTCAATGTCCCTGACATAATTGTTTAAATATTTTAAAATTTCTTAAACTCATGGTTGGTCAAAATCTATAAATTAGTATTATCTGCCTTCCATCTTCCTCTATACTATTGAAATGCAGGAGAAATGTTCATTAGTAATCTTTTTTATTTTTTATTTTATTTATTTTTTTTAATATATTTTATTGATTTTTTACAGAGAGGAAGGGAGAGGGATAGAGAGTTAGAAACATCAATGAGAGAGAAACATCGATCAGCTGCCTCCTGCACATTGAGTCCACAGGCTGACGCTCTATCCACTGAGCCAAACCAGTTAGGGCATTAATCTGCTTTTTTTAAAAAAAGATTTTCTTACTCATTTGTGCACCTAGCCTTGATGACCCTTATTACTACATTAAAACTCTCTTCTGACTTATTGAAACATTTTTTTTCTCTCCTGGGTCTCATACCCTGGGACTATTTCTCACTTTTATTTGTTGGGTTTCTATCCTTTTTTCCACATTTCAATCACTGTTGGTCTTAATTTTCCATCTTAATCATTCTTATCACTCACTCAATTTTTCTGGGTAATTTCAGATTCTCCAAAGTATTTATTTTATTCTGTTATACTTTCCCTATCTTTATTATTCATTTTTCTCCCAAGCTCCAGTCATATGTTTTTAAATTATTTTCATATTAAATATATTGGGGTGATATTGGTTAATAAGATTATATAGTTCTCAAGTGTAAATTTCTCTAATACCCGATCTGTATATATATTGCATTATGTACCCACCACCCAAAGTTAAATTTTCTTTTGTCACCACATATTTGACCCCCTTTACCCTTTACTACATCCACACCCCTTCCAGCTGGTAACCACCATACTGTTATCTGTGTCTATGAGGTGCTTGTTTGTTTGTTTGTTTCTCTTGTTTATTTGTTGCTTTCAGTTTTACATTCCACATATTAAACAGGTCCACCTCATTGTCTGGAAGTTTGTTCCAACAAATTCATTAAATTCATCTCCTGAAAGTATCTCCTCTTCCTGTCATTCATACCTTGGTTAATGATACTATTATTGAGCCATTTTATAGAGCTAAAATTCTTGGAGTTGTCCTTTATATTTACCTTTTTCTCATACTCCACACTCAATAAGTCACCAGGTATTGTCAATTCTAACTTCTAGATACTAGTATCTTCTTCTATTGAACCATCCTCACTGCAGAGGATTGGGCCTTCATCATCTCTTTCTATTGTTTCTCAACTAGTTTCTCACAAAGTCTTTCCTCTTATTTTATGTTACCTAGTTCTGGAGACTCTCCCATTTTATAGCATTATGCCCACTGTACTATAATTGTTTACATGTTTGAAATCTCCATTGGACCATAAAATGCTAACAGTGTCATATTAGGCTTTTCAATCCCAGGTCTTGGAACAAGTGTCTATATTGATCATTCAATAACTAGTATTTGAGTATAGGCATTCAATTATAATAAACATAAAACACTATATTAGTTTACCAAGGCATTTAGCCTTCACTTCAATTATGAAAAGGACAGTAAGGATGCCTATTAAAGATGCTTTAAATGTTATCATGTAGGTTTGGATAAATCTTCTTGCAACCTCTAAAAGTCCAACACACAAGCAACAATATGTAAATGATCTTCCAAATAGTTCCATACCAAAATGGTTCCTTAAACACCAGGTTAGTTAATTACTACATGTATTAGAATATTTGTTTAACCACTTTAACAGATCTATCTATTAACAGAGGCTTAAAAAAGAAAGGTTTAGTTCTCTCACAGGCAAGTAAAGAAGTATCGGGAGTTTTTTCCCCAGAGGTTAACCAGGAAATGGTTCCTTCTCTGTCATTACTATTGTGTCAGCTCCCAAGATGTTGCCTTTATCTAAATAGCTTCACCATCACTACATCCAAAGAAGGTGAGGTGGGAAAAGTGGATGGCAAACACATTTCTTTTAGGGATATGACCTGAAAGTTGCACATAGCATTTTTGCTCATATTTAATTTTCCAGTATTTGATCATGTGACCAAATTTGAGGCAAGGAATGTAGTTATCTCACTGGGCAGCTGTCTTAGGTCAAGTTTCCCTGGAAAGGGATTTCAAAGAAGATATTTCTCTCAGGAATTTAATGGGAGAGGTGCTCTTGGAAGCAATATCTGTAAGGAAGCACTCGAAGCAGGATTGCTAAAAGCAGAGTTGAACTTCAGTGCACTTGTTACAGAGACCACAGCAGATCCCTCAGGAATCTCTGAAGTATTGTTATCCCTTCAGAAATGTCTAGAATTGAGGCAATCCTGGACCAACAAGTGATTGGATAGAAACTTCCCTGAAGGAGGGGACATGACTTTGGGTGAACCAGCTTGCCAAGGGTAATTCATAAGGAGGAAGACATCAATAGCCACTGAGACAGAAACAATTTAGGTAGACAGGGGCAGGACCAGGGGAGGAAGAAGTGAAAGCAGGAACTCAGTGAGGCGGAGTTACTAAGACACCCCAACTGGGGTGGGAAGGAAGGGTGCATGCAAGAGGCATGAACTTTAAAATGTATGGATATTACTGAGACAGACAGCGTGTAGGTAACCAATCACAAGGCAGGGAGGCAAGCATATCTACAAAAAAAGCACTCGCTCCCTATCCTCCCACAGTTCAGTACGCAATGGATACCTGACATTCCTGTTGCTGAGGAGCACATCCCCTGTGCCCACGTGGCTTATGGCCATGTAGGCCTCCACACATGGACTATTAGACTTTAATTAGCTTGGATACTACTACTACTACTACTACTACTACTACTACTACTACTTGGATATAACTACTCCCCACTGTAACGTGGAAAGGAAGTTCTGGACACTGACCTGCTCCTGGAACCTTAGCTGCACCTTTCCCAGGACTGGCTTCTCCCAATTAACTTTGGTTCCACTAATCGTTTTTGTCCGGGACTTCATTCTTCGATTATCGCAAGACAAGAACTTGGACTCAAAACACCCACATTTTTGGATTCACCACCACTCCTGACATCTGGAAAAGTAAATGGCTTGATCATGAAAGGGAGATCTGTGCAGTACATTTCATCATCCATTAGTGCAGTTGTATGCTCAGCTAAAACTTGGGAGGTTCTCTTAGAAAAAAGGGAAAAGAAGGTATGGATATTGAGAGAATGTATTGATTTCTATGGTTGTGTTATAAATTACCACATGGTTAGCAGCTTGAAATAATACCCAGTTAGGATTTCACAGCCCTGTAAGTCAGAAGTCCTTTTCATTTTGTCTGGTTTCTCAGCTTAGGGTCTCAAAAGACTGGAATGAAGTGCAGGCTTGGCTGGTGTTTTGTTTTATTGTTTGGCATGACCTCCTGATTCATTGGTTGATGCTCAACCACTGAGCCATGCCAGCCGGGCACTGGGAATAGTATTTTAAATACTAATGGTTTATTTAGGCAAGGAAATTCTGATTCAACTGACAAATTTAAAAAAAACAACTTGCAGAAATTATGTTTAACCTAAAACTTTTTATTCTTTAATCTATTAAACATTTTTATGGATATAAACATCACAGGATTTGATATCTGGTAGGTAAAAGATAGGAATTATGGAATTTAATAGCAATAAATAATTGTTTTTAAGTTGTTTTCAGAGTTCTGTCAAAGCAGAGTTAATTAAATCAAAACACTTTTAAGTTAGAATTTAATAATGATGTTTATTTGAATGTAAACTTAATTTGTATATTAAATAAGAACTGGTATATAATCAAGAGCATACAACATCCCAGATAAGAAGTTGAGAAAGCCCACTTGAAAACTGGTTTGGAACATTTAATATTAATAAGAAATTGACACCAGAAAATTTAATCTAAAGGTCAGTTATATCTGACAGTCAAAGAGAAAAATAATCCAAATTTAGATCCACTTTTCTCATATGAATTATAAATGGTATTATTTATCCAGGATTTTTGGACCAATATGTCTTGAATTTCACGGATAATGATTTTTTTTACCAGTCTTTCTTTGCGAAGATCTTCCTTTATAACCCAATATGGGCCTATATCTCATTTTCATTTAGATATCTTTTTTAGCTTTGTGTTGGTGATTCTTACTGCTATTATCATATACTTGTTAATGAGTGTCCTCAATTAGCATTTTTCATTGCTATCCTTTTAAAAACTCATTTTTAGAGACTATTATGTATTGTTGTGATAGCAGGTACTTCCTCACAGATACAAAGTACTAAGCTAACAGTAAGTAAACACAAATAAACCTAATTTCCTTCATTTTTTGGAAAGAATAGGTTTTGGTACATGGATCTGAAACAGAGGAGAGAACTGTGAAGCAACAAAATTGAGAAAAACTATGGAAATTCCCATTATGGGTTTCTTCACTTTCTTATTATCCTTGAATCAGATTGTATTATTTATATAATAAAAATAAGGATTAATAATAATGCAATCATCTCACCTACCAAACACTGATATATATATCTCTAGATACTCTCAATCCACATTTCTTATATTAGAAACCTAGCAGTCTCAGAAGGTCAAAGAGATATATAAAGAGAGTGTTTTTACCCCTTTAAATATATTTTTGATTGTAATCCTTTTTCCATCATGGGTTACTTGTCTCACTGTTCACTTTAACAGCAAATTTATTCTAGGGCACTTAAGACAGAATTTTTTGCACAGCTTAACTCCTCTGGGGTATAAAATGAGGTGAGAGCCTCATTAGTCTAATGTGAACAGAACTCTGGTGGTGATTGGGGTGACAGAAGTCTATGTTTAACTGTTCTTACCAACCTAGGTTTTCAGCATTCATCAAATTCACCATGTTTCCCACATCCACCTTTTCGTCTGGCTTTCCTGTTTTTGCTAATTATGGGTCTTTCCAATCAAAAATACTGAGTTGTTTTTCATTCTTCCCTATTATTACTTAAGATCCAAACATTGTTAGTATTTTTTTTAACTTTGTGATGCCTTGTGCCTTGCTACCCCACTCAGGTAATCTAGTTTCATCTGCATAGCTACCACTCTACCACTCTAAAGCTCCTCTTTGTTTTATAGCCTACTGCTTAGTCTCCCTGCTTCAAGCTCTTCATTCTCCAAACTACCTTATATTGACCACTTTAAGTTTCATCAAATAGAGCTGGGACCAGATCATTCCCCTGCTCCCTAAACTTCTCTGTTCTCTCTTAGTCATAAAACCACTATCCCTTCTCTGAACTCCTATAAAATGTTTTAATTTTTTATACCGCAGACAATACATCACCCTGCTTTATGTATATGCTTTATCTTCCTGCTGTAGTGAGTGGATATTGTCTTCTACACAGTAGGGATGTATTATATATTACTGAATAGATGAATATATGGATAAATGTACACTCATCTTTATACAAAGATATGGTTGAATTTTCTGTTATTGTTTAGACAACTTGTCTTGTGAACCAGCATTACTAAATGAGAAATCTATAAGGTCTGGTAAGTATATAATGATCTAAAATAAGTTCTACGTGTAAGCAAAACAGATAGTTTCTATGTGAAGTGTTATTAGGATCCCTGAAAAAGGATTTTATCCAATCCTCACTTAATACCCCCCAATCCAAAATGCACATTGTTATGTAAATAAGCTCCTAAAACACATCCACACATAAGACCATCTTTTCAAAACATTTTATTTATGTACATGAAGGAAATCCTATGAATTCAGAACTAAATATAACAACACTCAAGTTTTTTTGTTTGTTTTGCTTTGTTTTCCTTATCCCCATATTGAGACTATTGAAAATTTTTATTTGCTGTGCACTTAATTTAACTGTGAGAGACAAGTCTTGATTTCCTGGCTCCTAAGTAATTGTGTTTCCTATTTTTTAATGTTGCAAGTACCAAAATAATTAGATTTATGATTATAATATCAATGTAAATTCTTTAAATGCTACTCAAAAAAAGCATGTTCTCTTTGGGTAAAGTGTCCTATAATTTTCTGAGTTTATACATTTTCCAGAGAGACTAGATCATTACAATGGAGAGCCATGCATCAAGAGAATTCCATATGAATAAATAGTG
>NW_005364953.1:5659955-5666124 GCF_000412655.1 Myotis brandtii
TATGAATGCACAGGGAATCAGGATTTCAGGCGCAGGTGATAAGAAACACAGTCAAGTCACTGGTGCTTGGTGCTGCCTCCTGCCCCGAGAAAAGGTATCCTTGGGCCTGTGCTAGGCAGACCAATTCCCGTTCGCGCGATTGCTCCCAGCCCAGGGCTCCGAAGCTGGCAGTGCGCGTAGGATTAGTTCCTGGTGCTGTGGGCGAGTTTTTCTCCCAGCCCAGGTCTCTGAAGCCCAAAGTGCGCGCAGGATCAGTTCCAAGGTGCTAGAGCACTTCCAGGCCAAAGTTCCTGCAGCGCTGAGGCCCCGGCAAGGGGTGGATCTATCAGTTAGTTACTCTGGCGCTGCCCGCGAGCCTGCGGGAAGGGGGGGTGGGCTCTGTTACTCACGGATCTGCCGCGGGGATCTCCGAACTTTTGGTGTCCGCAGGTCTGTAGCTGTGGTCGCAGGTCTCTGTCCCCAGTGGCTGCAGGGTCCTGGTATGCGTCTGAGATCAGACTGGGTGGTGCTGAGGCCAGGATCCTAGTCTCAAGCAGCTCTGTTTCCCAAGATGGCGTGGTCGCTGTGCCTGGGCTGGCCGCCTAGGAGTGTCCGCGCCGGGAGCTGGACTCCGCCGCCTAAGACTGCCCGGTTTAGCAGCCCCTTAGAAGACCTGCAGAATCTAGCTGTCCCTAGCTCATGCACACACACCACATACGTCCACACACTCCTCTATCACTTCCTTGCACTCTCACACTCTCTCCCTCCCTACCTTCTTGCTGGTCGCCATTTTCAAACTCCCAAACTTCATTTTTCCTTGATTTTAGAAGTCCTTAATTTGGGGTCAAAGAATGAGCTTCAAAATATTAATGAATCTCTTGAAATTGTATATAGGTTTGTGCCTATCAGTGCTGCCCCTTTCAATTTTAGGGGAAAAAAAAACAAACTTCATAATTTTGATTGCATTCTCAAAGAGTTTTATGACCTACAAATTGTTAAGAATTTTCTAAAAACAACACATTTTGAAATTTTGGTTCTGAGGGCTAATTCAGGAAAATAAAAGACTTTGAGTACTAGAAATATATATCTTCACCAGAGTGTAGTAATTTAGGAAATGAATATTAGACAAAGAATTTAATAATTATGTCAGCCAACCCTATGTTCAATATGAAGTCCTGTTAGACTCTTTTCATTATTCTGTCACTCATTCATTTATTCAATAGCTATTCTTGAATTCGTATCTTTTATTAGAAACTGCAATATTAATGGAGGAAAATAAAAAAAGGCAAGTTGTGTTTTTCTTCACTGTTTCTGTAAAACACATCCACACATAAGACCATCTTTTCAAAACATTTTAAACCTGACAAATTATTTAAGTCAGTGTTTTCTGGGGAAAATTTAAACAGAGATTTTTATAAAGGTGGCAAAATATTAGAGTAAGTTGAAGAATCATTTACTTTTTCATTATATACTCCTGTACTTCTTAGAAGAAACAATAAACTAGCCTATGTAAGTGTGTTCTGATGAGAGTCTATGTAGATATTACTAATTAATACCTCCTTTGCAATCCATGTCTAAGTAATCTTAGTTGCTGTAAAAAACAAAAAACAAAACTTAAGTGACCTTCATTAGTTTATCTGTAGCCAAAAATAATCCAGAAAGTAATTGCCTAATTGAAATAATGTAAAGCATTGGCACTCTTACAAATATTTTATCTAGATTTAGAAGCAATGTCACAGATTTGTATCATAATATTGATGACAAAAGGAAGGTAAGGAGAAGCACTGACGAGTTTTCTCCAATACTTGGTTTAATCTAAATGACTACTATTTTCCAATAAGGCTAAACTTTTCATCATTAAAAATGAAATTCTTACTGTTGCCTCTGTTCTTTGCTCATTCTATATTCCATAATGAAAATTATTTTATTTCTCCCAAACTTTTTTCCTATCAAGAATAATCTCCTCCAGGCCACACAACAAATTGTTTCATCTTAAGACCCCCTCTCTTCCATTTATAAATATTCAGCATTGTCTGACAAGTAATATCAATTTTCTCCAGTAACTTTATATATTCTTTTATTCAGACATTCTATAAGTATTTAGTAATCTCTACCTATATGCTAAGAGCTGCTTTAAAAAGTGGAGGTATAGCAGTATGCAAAATAGTATTCTCATTCTCACAGTACAACCATTTTAGAAAGAATAGGGAGACAACAAAAGTATAATCAAGGAAATATTCTCTGAAAGATAGTTAGTATTCGAGAAGAGACCTTTAGTATTCAGGAAAATAAATCTTATGGTTACTTAAGGGAAGACTATTCTCATGGAAGCAAATATTAATTGAAAAACCCTGAAGTAGTTATGTGCCTGAAATATTCAAGGAACAGTAATAATGCCAGTGTGACTATAGTTGAATAGTGAAACAGGAAGCAGAGATGTAGAAAGAGACAGAAATAGCAATGTCATGTAAGCCTAAGTGAGGTCTTTGTGTTTTACTTTGTATGAGGTGGGAAGCCAACAAACAGTTTGAATAGCAAAGTCCTATTATGCCCTAACCGGTTTGGCTCAGGAGATAGAGCATCGGCCTGCGGACTGAAAGGTCCCAGGTTCGATTCCGGTCAAGGGCATGTACCTTGGTTGCGGGCACATCCCCAGTGGGAGGTGTGTAGGAGGCAGCTGATCTATGTGTCTTTCTCTCTCATCGATGTTTCTAACTATCCCTCTCCCTTCCTCTCTGTAAAAAATCAATAAAATATGTTTTTTAAAAGTCCTATGATGCAACACACCTTTTAAAAGGAAAACTCTGATTATTGAGTAAGAAACAGATTACAAGTGTAGTTTTAAGAAGATTTTTAAATATTTATATTTTTAATTGATTTCAGAGAAGAAGGGAGAGGGAGAAAGAGATACAAACATCAATGATGAGAGAAAATTATTGATCGGATGCCTCCTACACACCCCACACTGGAGATTGAGCCTGCAACCCAGGCATGTGCCCTGACCGGAAATGGAACCGTGACCTCCTGGTTCATAGGTCGAAGCTCAACCACTGAGGCCCGGTGGCCGGGCTACAAGTGCATTTTTGATGGGTAGTGGAGACAGAAATGGTTTAGAGAGAATGAGAGGAGAAGCACTTTTCGAGTGGAGAGTAAGGACCTCTGAAACCTCCTTAAAGGCAATGAGAACCTACTAAAAATTATCAAAATCAACTTTTACAGAACTCTGGATATTAGCCAGTGGTTTGCAGCAATCCAAGAAGCATTTATTTAAGAAAAATAGCAAAATGTTGGTAAAACCAATGAAGGCTGTAGCATTTTGCCTTGGCCACTCTCCACCACTCTCTCCCCCAGATCTTCTGTAGCCAGGTAATAGCTCAAAAAATCATAGTGAAGATCAACAGCCTAGCAGCCACTGGTATAGGCTAAACAGGTATGGAGCTAGCCATAAAGCTTCATTTTCAGAGAATTACTTGATCTGTATGGGAGCTCCCTGGAAACACTAAATCAAATGGCTGGTCTTTATTTAACGTGACTAAGGGCTCACTCAGAACAAAATAACTTTTTCCTTGGGGGCATTAGAGAAAACAATTAATGGCAGTTGTTTAATATCTCAGCTGTCTGAGGCAGCAATACCAGTTGATTATACAAGACACTTACCAAAAACTTAAAAGAAATATCTGAGGAAGTAGATGTCCTTTAGAAGCTTTAAAAAGATTTGACATATATGTGGGGATATAGAAGGTCAAGTACATGTGCGTGTCTGTGCACATACACAAAAGAGAAATAAAAAGGCCCTGATCTCTTACTTCTCACTAACTTTGAGAATCTGAGCAAGCTGGAAGTCAAGGCAGAGTTGTTTACTGCCAGAGGGACTGAAGTTGTGGGGCAACAGAAACACAAAGCCATTCAGCAAAGGCTGGAAGACATTTATTTAAGGTAATATAGAAAACCTTTGTCAAAATATTAAAAAAACAGATAACTGAGGAGAAACACAGGCAACAAGTAATATAGGCTTGATTGAATTAGTCCTACAAAGTAATTAAACAAACAACAATAAGGACAAACTAGAGAGAACAACAAACACTTGGTGGGGGGGAGTGAATCTGATTTCCAGAGTTACCATATTATATTATTAAAAGTGGTCTGTTTTGAACAAAATTAAAATATATGCAAAGAAAAAAGGACATGTGACAGATATTCACAAAAAGAAAGCAGTCAATTGAAACTGTTCCTGACGATTGCCATATGTTGGACTTACTAGACTAATATTAAATCAGGTTTTATAAATAAATTTGAAGAAGTAAGGAAACCATATCTAAAGAATTGAAGTATGAGAATGATGTTTCTTCAAATAGAGAATATCTCCTTGGTTACATTTATTTATAGGTACCTTTTTATTGCAATAGTAAATGGGATTGTTTTTTTAATTTCTCTCTCTGATAGTTCATTATTGGTGTATAAAAATGCCATTGATTTCTGAATATTAATTTTGTATCCTGCTGTTTATTAGAGCTAGTAGAATTTTGGTGAAGTTTTTAGGGTTTTCTATGTACAATATTGTGTCATCTACAAATAATAACAGTTTTACTTCCTCTTTTCCAGTTTGAATGTTTTTTATTTCTTCTTGTCTGATTCTGTGGAAAGTACTTCCAGTACTATGTTGAATAAAAGTGGTGAAAGCAGACATCCCTGTTTTGTTCCTGATCTTAAGGGAAATGCTTTTGGTTTTTGCCCATTGAGTAGGATGTTGCCGTGTGGGTTTCTAACAAATAGATATAAATTCAGCTAAGCAATTTAATCTACAGACCATTAACTTTAGACTGATATTGGCCCTAATAATCTGAGATGATATATTGGTTGACTTCATTAGAACATTTTGTTTCTATGAAATATCCCAAACTTTTAAAGATGAATATTTTCTTTGAAATAAGTAATCATAAAATTATATTAAAATGTGTTCAAACTTATTGTATCACTTGGATCATTTTAAATATAACTTCATTTATTGTAAGTACAGTAAAAGGTCATGTCTTCTAAAAGATTTCATCCTTATGTTCCTTTAGAATGATTTTCTGCTGCATAGATTATTCATTTAAATATTGGGTACCATCTTGACCGTGATAGCAAATACATTTCATCTTAACTGCCAACTTTTATAGAAAGATAATGGCTCCTTGAGGTCTTACTAGTACATTGAAAAGGATTATGAAGCCATTAATATTGAGAAAATAATGCTGGGATCAATTAACAATGTCTTCCATGGCAAATAGAGGAGTTACTTTGTGTATATACAGGTCTTGGAATGACTCATTCTCATACCAATATCAAAGTATGATATGTCATACTTTGGTATTACTCATAGTACCTGACATATTGTAGACATTCAATAAATACTCAATATTCTTCCACTCACAACTCAAGATTCTCTGCAAAAGCAGTCTCTTTGCATTGGCAAAATATATAAGAAAGATCAGTTTCTTCTACTTTAAACTTGAGTTGTTTGATTATATCCAGAAACAGTACATATGTAGCAAATATTCTTGTAAACAAATCCCAAATTAATAAAGCCTTAGTATTATTATACCTATTTTCAAAATTAACTATGAAAGCCCCAAAGGAATAATAATATAATAATAATAATAATATAATCATAATAACAAATAACACATTATGTGCCAGGCATTGTTTATAGGCCCTTTAAAAACATCAACTCATTAATTTCTCACATTTCTATTAAGTAGATATTATTATTGATATACCTACAAAGTTGTTAAATGAGTTGTTAAATGAGTCACATAGATAGCAAGTGGCAGGGTAGTTGGGTCTTATGTCTATAATTTTAAAGTGCTTTAATTTAATTCAAAATGAAGAAAAATAAAGGGGTGGGGAGCAGTAGGCTTCTTCTAGTTAAACACATCCCCAGCTCCAGATGTGCAGTTCGCATATCCATTTAAGAAATATTTATTGAGGACTTCAATGCATGCCATATATATGTATAGGGATACAAAGAGGGAAAAAAAAAACAATAAAAGTCCAACGGCGTTAAATCGCATGATCTGAGTGATTGTTGAGAAACAAATGCATCCACAACGTGTCACTGTTTGGTGCGGATTTGGGGCTGGAGGCATCATCGGACCATTCTTCTTCGAAAATGCGGCTGTTCAGGCAATAACAGTTAATGGTGCTCGCT
>NW_005364953.1:5666157-5690158 GCF_000412655.1 Myotis brandtii
GAGAAACAATTCAATTACTGCATGAGTCATTTCCTGGTCGTGTAATTTCCCGTTTTGGTGATCAGAATTGGCCGCCCAGATCATGCGATTTAACGCCGTTGGACTTTTTTCTTTGGGGTTTTTTGAACTCTAAGGTTTATGCCAACAAGCCCACGACCACCCATGCCTTGAAGGAGGAAATTGAGCGCTGTATCAACAAAATTCAGCCACATTTATGCAAAATGGTCATGGAAAATTTCAACAAAAGAGTGCGTATGTGCCAGCAAAGCTGTGGAGGCCATTTACCCGATATGCTGTTCCATACATAACCCTATACTGTATACTTTATGAATCAATAAAAATTAACAATTTTTAATTATGAACCTGTGTTTTTTATCAAAATTACTTCTTGCGTGAATTTTGGGACACCCTTTACTCCCCAAACTGCTAAAGTTGTTGGCCCAGGCACCTCTATCCACCAAAGCAATGCTCGCTATGTTTTTAATAAACTCTACTGAAAACATGAGGAAAACAAAAGCAAATACAAAACAGTAAGAAAAACCTGTAAATTGAATATATAGTGCTACTATTTCTAAAACTATTTATATTGCTCCTTTATATGATCTTCTACTGCCTACTGTCCATTTCCTACATTAGTTATCATTTTGTTTTTTGTTTGTTTGTTTGTTCTTAAAATATATTTTTATTGATTTCAGAGAGGAAGGGAGAGGGAGAGAGAAATAGAAACACCAATGATGAGAGAGAATCATTGATCGGCTGCCTCCTGTGTGCCCCACACTGGGATCATGCACACTACCCGGGCATGTGCCCTGACCAGGAATTGAACCGTGACCTCCTGGTTCACAGGTCAACACTCAACCACTGAGCAACACTGGCTGGGCAATTCTCATTTTGTTGAGTTACAATTTCTGGAGTTCACTCAACTCTCTTCCTACAATTCCCACTACTTCCATTATCTCAAACTCATAGGTATTTTCTTGAACCCAAATATCCCTATGTCCTTCAATCCAGAAGAAGCTAAAGGTCAATTAAAATAAAAAAGTACCCTTATTGTCTGAACTTCACCATTACATTAAAGGCTTTTACTTCATATTTCATAGTCTAAATCAAATGTTATAACTTCACTCAAAATACTTAAATATTATAGAACAGCTTAATAGGCAAGTGTAAAAACAAAAATTCTTCATTGTATCCTTCCTTCCAGAAGTCTCTATTAACAGAAAGCATTTTTGCTCCAACCACACAAGATGTTTGGCCCTGATACAGATGAATGAATCACATAGCAGTTTTTTTTTAAATTCCCCAGCAGTTGTGGTTTCTTTCCTTGTTAAAAACTAATTCAAGTTTTTCTATGAAGCAATCATCATTATACATGTAAGCTAAAGTGGGTATCTATATAATTTTATTTGAGAAGCTCTGGAAAGGGACCTTCCTTCCTCTCTACCAATATAGTCTTTCTATAGATGGATTTAATCCTGTTAACATGTTTAAATCCAAAGTATATCTTAATCACATGCTTTTATCAACATTTATTTTGAAACATACATACACTTCCACAGGGCTGAGGGAGACAATGTCACATAAGAGAATTCTCATTGACTTGTAATTCAACCCTATGCCCCGATCTGTCCCAATCTTCTATGTTTAGTTCTAAAACACTGTCATTCAGGGATCACAAACTCAAATGCTTACAAGGAACAAGACCATAATGGAGTGAAATGAGCTGGGAAGTATGTTTGAAAAATTAGAGTGCTTGCTTCATCTAAGGGAATATCTGGGCCTCACTTTGGGCTGATTATAGACATCTGGAAATATGAGGTCAGTGTGGCTAGATCTTTGAAAATTTTCAAGAGATTCAGGAAATCCAATTGTTAGGCTCTCTCGATTTTTAAACATTGAAACTGTATTCAAAAATTATTAGCATACTAATCCTAATTATTTATTAACTAATAATTAACATCATTATTAATGGACAAAGAAATACATGATTGTAAGCCGCCGCTTTGTTCCCTTTACCAAGTCTGTATATAGACCAGCTGTTGCTGCTTAGCATTGAAGAATAAGATAAGGCTATTTATCCTATTATTTAATAAATGTATTCTCTAAATACTACTTTAACCTTGCTTATATTATTTTTCTTTAAATAAGAAGAAAATATAAAAAAGGAATGTGGTTTTATTTAATATAATTATATGGCATTAGTTTCTACTCTTTGAAATCACACCTTAGATTATGTATAGACATCTACAAGAACAATAAATGCACATTTGTTTATCTAGACACTTCATCTCTATGGTATTTGGAAACAAGCAGGACTGGATGTTCAATATTTATCATTTGTTTGGCATTGTGATACTTAATGTTAACTTTGTTATGCTTTTAAAATTCATTTTCCTTGAGGAATTCCAAACCTCTTGTATATCTAAAGGAGTTGATATTTTACATTTCATATCTTTTATTTACTTCATTTATTCCACTTACCTTCTACAAAGAGTGCCATCCCACTGTTGCTCCTACTTTACTTGATCAAAGCCTAAACTTTACCCCAGAATCAGGTCTGTCTCTGCCACAAAATCAAAAATTATATTAGAATGAGCCCTATGAAAGTATAATTTTTGTAGGTCAAATGTCAAATATCAGCAATTTCATGTATTTTTTCATAAACGAAAAATATATCTTTGGACAGATTGATGTCATAATCAATCTAAATTTAAACCCAATTGTTAAAAAAATATTGCCACACAAAATCTCAACAAATGCATCCTAATTTTTTATTTGCAATGACAATAAAAGGAATAGAAATAAAACCTATTGATTTTTTTCCTTATAGCTCATATCCTAATGTCCCATCTTTTCCATGTTTACCATTTTATCTTCATCTGGATGCTCACAGTGGAGCATCTCAAGTCTGAAATCCTAGAATTGATGTGCTGCCTCCACACTATGATAAACAAATACATACACATAATGGTGTGCATACTATCTCTTTCCCCACAAAACATCAAAATAGCATTGGTTCTTTTAAAATTATGGTCAATTGTGAAATGCATCACAAATAATTCTTTACTAGTATGAAATATTAAAGAACAAAGTTCAGCGGAGTAAATTTCAATATCTAATTGGCTTTATTAAGTAGTTCATGAATCAGGGAGCATCCCATCTAGCAACTAGAAGGGTGTGTAACAGCATAAAATGCTTGGTCTCTCTTTGACTCCATCTTTTTCAAGCCTTTTTGTTCCTTCAGGCTAATTGGCCTTCAGGCTAATTGCTTCTGCTTAGACTTGCCTATAAACATGCTAATCATTAGAGGAATTATGCTTGTAGCTTGAGTTTTACAAAAACAGCCCCTCCTATTTCCTCTACCCTTGACATAAAAGAAGCCTAAACTCTATACTTTGGTTTGTTAATATGGGTTTGAGGTACCACTAGGGCTTCTATCTTCTTGGTTGGTGCCTTCTCAATCAATATACTTTTCTTTTTTTAATATATTTTATTGATTTTTTACAGACAGGAAGAGAGAGAGATAGAGACTTAGAAACATTGATGAGAGAGAAACATCGATCAGCTGCTTCCTGCACACCTCCTACTGGGGATGTGCCCTCAACCAAGGTACATGTCCTTGACTGGAATCGAACCTGGGACCCTTCAGTCAACAGGTCAGTGCTCTATCCACTGAGCCAAACCGGTTAGGGCAATATACTTTACTTCAAACTTTGATGTTTTGTAACAGGTATTCTGGAAGGTTTCTATAGGAAGAAGTGTGGGACAAGGAAACTATTAACAAAAGAAAAGAATAAATTATTTTGAGACCAGTACATATTTTCAGAGAAAGGGAATAGCAATGGCTTTTATCATACAGATTGCCTTTTCTTTCTAAGGGGGGATGGAGAGGACTGTAGGACAGATTACCTTATTGGTGCTGACCAGAAAATTCCAAACTGGTTGATTAAGATTATACTTATAGAAGAGGCAGAAACACCAATTAGGTCAGTTATTAAATCTAGGTTTGATATCCTCAGATTTAGCACAATTGATGCCATTTGGGGCCTGTGTTTCTCTCTTTAACAGAATGTACCATTTATAAATGATTGGAATCATACATTTGACTAGATTCGCAATTATCCCTAAATAACATTCTTATTCAGAAACACTGTCTTATGTACAAATAAATGGGGTGGAACTAGAGCTCCAGCTCTGGGATTTGGACATATCTCTGGATACAGCCCTAGGAATGCATTGTTCATCTGAATGCCATCTATCAGATATGCTGCTAAGGAACAAAGGTTGAGAACTAAAGTTCTACAAGATAGCAATACAAATGCTTAAACCTGTGTTTCATAGCTTTCCACAACTTGACATATTATAGCATATATATTGCTTACATGAAACCTCTCCTCCAGCTCAGCCGGGAAATGTATAATCCCAACAAAATGCTATGTACATTGTTGCCCCTACTACAGGTATGGAAAATAGTTTCTTATGAAAAGCTCAAACTCATTATTTGTGAGTGGTTGCTTAAATACTGTTAGGAAGCAGGATAATCAGAAACAGATTTTCATATGGGATTTCTTCCAACTAAATCCCAAACTGTACCTAGTGTGGCTCAGTTGGTTGGAGCATGGTTCCATATGCAAAAAGGTGGCAAATTTGATTCCCAGTCAGGACAAATGCCCAGGTTGCGGATTTGATCCCTGGTGGGGTGCATGTGGGAGGCAATTGATCTATGTTTCTCTCTCACATTGTTCTCTCTCTCCCTTTCACTCTCTCAAATCAATAAAAAATAAAAAATAATAAATCCCAGGCAATGCTATTTCATCATCCTGAAATATACTTTCCTTTCTCTGTCTAAAAGTAGTTATTTTGTTCTTATATATCCTTCAAATCCTGATTACAAACATTTGCCTTTATTTTTTATTAAATTTATTGGGGGTGACATTAGTTAATAAGATAATATAAGTTTCAAGTGTACAATTCTATAATGCATCATCTGTATATCGCATCATGTGCTTACCACACAAAGTCTAGTCTCCGTCTGTCACCATATATTTGACCCCTTTTACCGTCTTCGTCCTCGCCCCATTGTCTGTGTCTATGAGTTTGTTTGTTACTTTCTGTTTTATATCCCACATATGAGTGAAATAATGGTTCTTGCCCTTTTCCATTTGACTTATTTCACTCAACAAGATGCCGTCACGACCAATACCTGTTTTTGAAAAATAAATCCACTTATTATACTATAAATTATTTTTCATTAGTCAAAGCAATGTTTATAAATGCTAATTCTACATTATCAGGATCATTGTCTTCACTCTTAAATATGGAAAGCCCTTTATTTGTGTACACTTAATTTTCCTAAAAATAGAAAACTTTACTTTTTAAATAGAAAGGAAAGACAAAATTTAACCAAGTACACCCAAGTGGTCATAAATTCACAATTACTGGTTGATTTCATTATGCCAATTTACTATGTATAATTTAGCCTTCCACAATTGAAGGCATGAGTAAAGTCAAATCTTTGATCTCCCATTTTTTATTTAATATATTCTCTTTGAAATGTGCTGCCAAAAGTTAGGAAAATTTAGTGTTCCTTTCTTAATAAAAGTAAATAAAATACTAAATATCTCTCATATGTGGTTATTTGAAGGAATTATCTTTTTAAATCTTTACCCTGGGATATGTTTTTATTGATTTTAGAGAGAGAGGTAGGGAGAGAGAGAAAGCAATGTGAGATAGAAACATCAATTTGAGAAACATCTATCGGTTGCCTCCTGTATGTGCCCCTACCTGGCATTGAACCTGCAACCTGGGTATGTGCCCTGATGGGAATTGAACTCACCACCTTTTGGTGTACTAAGCTATGCTCCAACTAAGTTACCCAGCCCAGGCTTGAAGGAATTATTCTTATTGAAAATCCCTTCAAATACCTGAATTGAGTTCATTATTATGAAAAGTTGTCTATTCTAACCTCTGGTCAAATTTAAAAAATGCTACTTTTTAAAGTTATCTTTTTTTTTTAATTATGATTTTGAATTGCCGATGTAGTGAATACTGATGCCAACAAGCCCCAAAGTTGTGGGGCTTGAGTCCCATTAAGTCTGGGTTAATTTGCATTTAAAAAGCACTCTAGTGCATACTAGTTTTGTTGATAAAAAAGTAGTTTATAATTTTCTATTAGAACTGAGTTTGATGAAGGTTCTTTTCAAGTGAATACTGTAATCAGAGATGGTTTATAGGAATGAGTCTTTACTAATCATTTCTGGCAGGTACAGTACAGCACTTCAGCAATTTCTTTTTTCTTTTTTTTTTCTTTTTGACATTGCATTTATGTTTGACCACTTTCATTTGGCCAGAAATGATGGAGTGGACCAAAATTTTTTTTGGAAATTGGTAAAGATAATACCTTTCTGTATTGCCTCATTATGGAGAGAATGTTCCAGTAATAGTTGTTGATCTCTTCTTAGCTAGGAGAAACTTGAAAAACTGTTTTACATAACCCTAAAGTGCTTTTAGTTAGAAATGGCTGCTATTACAAGTTGTTTTGAGTGCCCTGGATTCTTCTGTTTTAAAATTCACCTGCGATTTCATCTTCTTTACAACATTCTCTTCTACTAATTTTCTCTTGTTTTAATTGTATTTGCCTCATATTTAGGCAATAAGATATTAATATTCATGTGAAACGACTTTTTAAAAATATATATTTGTATTAATTTATTGATTTCAGAGAGGAAAGGAGAGGAAGAGAGAAATAGAAACATCAATGATGAGAAAGAATCATTGATTGGCTGCCTCCTGCACGCACCCGCACTGGGGATCAAGCCTGCAACCTGGCATGTGCCCTGTCCTGAATCAAACCTTGACTTCCTGGTTCATAGATCAACACTCAACCATTGAGCCATGCCAGCTGGGCTGAAATGACTCCTTAATTGTCTTTTTGCCTCTCAGATTTTGTCTTCTGTGGTTTGACATGATAATGAAAAATAATTTAAAGTGTTAATTTTGTGATTTTACCTTACGTTATTTCTGATACCATATTCAAGCACTTCTTACCTGAATATGTGGTGTGTTTTTTTAGTTGGGGAGAGTTGAGATATGTAATAATAAAGATTAAAGTAGCTAATTTCAGCCCTTTTGCTAGGGATTAAACTTGACCCTGTATTATTTATTATCTTTAGAACATAATTTAAGAAAATAGTTGATTCAGAAATATAGTCATTATTTTAGTATTTTTGTATTTTTGTGAAAATATACAAAAGACAACATTAAATTCAAATTTTTATGAGTTGAAATTCTTTAAAGGAATACTCAGTCTTTGTCTTGCTGGACCATGGTTTTGTTTTTATGTCACAGCAAAGGGGATAAAATATCAGAAAATTAAGAATAAATCATTAGTTAGTAAAGCGTATAAAATACTAGAGGCCCAGTGCATGAAATCCGTGCACTGGGGGGGGGGGTTGTCCTGCAGCCCAGCCTGCACCCTCTCCAATCTGGGACCCCTCGGGGGATGTCCAACTGCTGGTTTAGGCCCAATCCCACAGGCAGTGGGATATCCTTCTCACAATTCAGGACTGCTGGCTCCCAACCACTCACCTGCCTGCCTGCCTGATTTCCCCTAACCACTTCTGCCTGCCAACCTGATCATCCCTTAACCACTTCCCTGCCAGCCTGATTGATGCCTAACTGCTCCTCTGCTGGCCTGATCACCCCTAACTGCACTCCCCTGTTGGCCTGATTGCCCACAACTGCCCTCCCTTGCCGGCTATATTGTGGCTGTGGGAGCTACCATCTTTGAGGGTGTGGCAGTCAATTAGCATACTCCTTATTGGTGGGTGCCGCCATCTTTGCAACAGCGTGAGGGGCAATTAGCATATTCCCTCTTTATTAGATAGGATAGTCAATAATATTAAGATAACTATGGATGGTTCCAGTTGGGGTACTGGATATATAGAAAGGAATACTATGTAAAGTATATATTTGTCTAACCACTAAACTCTACACCTGAAACCAATACAAAATAAAATAAAAAAAGAATAAATCATTAAGATATCTCAAACTTTTCCCTAGCTTGTTTGACTCAGTGGATAGAGAGTCAGCCTGCGGACCGAAGGGTCCTGGGTTCTATTCCGGTCAAGGGCACATGCCCAGGTTGCGGGCTTAATCCCCAGTAAAGGACATGCAGGAGGCAGCCAATTGATGGTTCTCATCATTGATGTTATCTCCCTCTCCCTTTCCCTTACTCTCTAAAATCAATAAAAATATATTTAAAAAACAACAACAACAAAAAGAATTATTTTTAAAAAAAGATATCTCAAACTTTAAAATTCACATCAGAGGACTTTGTGAATGTAGGCATTCCAAAAAACTATTTTGTTGTGTAAATTAACTCTTTCCTTACTTTGTATTCCAGTTTTACTTCCCGATTGAAGAGACATGATATATAATGTGGTAAAAACATGTAACTTTAAACACTCTGGGCTATTCCCATAGACTTCAAAATATATTCAAGAAAAAGGACTGCCAAAGCAATTATGACTTTACTCCATGAGGGCAGAAACCATTCTTTGTTGTTAATATTTTATCTTTAATATTTAACATAATGCTATTATTGAATGATTAACATACAGGAAATATACAATAAAATAAATATTTGTTTTATTGTTGAATATATAGATTAGCATTCATATTTCCATCCATAAATAAATTTCTAAAAATTATCCAAATCAATGATTCCAAGAGAACTTAGACTCAATCATAGATGAATACTCTTTCGGAGACATTTCTTTTCTGGATGCCTCATTTAAGATCAAGCAGGTGCTTACCTCAGGAACTATCTTTAATGTACTTTAAAATATCCATGTCAAATCACAGTAATCACTCAAATATAATTTATTCAAAACAAATGCAATAATTATAGGAATTGTAAAACACACACAGACATTTTAGAAAAAATTCAGTCAAAGTTGGATGAGCAGCCATGCATTTATGATCTCAGGAAATTATTGTTTTGTAGTTTTCTATTGTATTGTTTTAGAAAGAGGAAGTATACCATTTAGTAATAAATTGAATGAACAAAGGCACAAGTAGTAATGTCAACTAATTTCTCTACATATGCAGTAAAATCATGGCCCTTTAACTTTAGAAAAGATAATTTTTGGTGACTGATCATGTCTTTATTATTCAACAAATATTCTACACCGTATTTACCATTTTTTGTTTAGCCCAAACCAATGATATCTAGATTCAAAAAGAATCTGATGAACCATCATAAAAAAAAAACATAATAATATGGCAGGAAAGTAAATTAACTTTATTTTTCAATTTTTATTCAATAAAACAGTATTGATTAGCTAGTTGGTTGTTTTAGTTTTATTGTTTTATTTTTAACAATAATTTTTGTGATAAAGGCTTTTTAAAGTTTTCCTTGTTAGAAAATGTTATAATAACTATTAACATTCTCTGTGATAAGCGAAATGCTAAAGACAATCCCCTCAAGATTCCATTCCCTAGTGCTTGGAACCTGTAAACATAAGCTGATATCACCTCATCACCTTTGTGATTATGCTATGCACAGCTAACACATTAAGATAGGAATATTATCCAGATGAGTATTATCTGATTACATGATACCTGAAAAATGGAAAGCTTTTTCTAGCTGGTGACCAAAGGAAAATCCAGAGAGATTTGAAGCAAGAGAAGAACTCAATAAGACTTTGCTTTTGAGGATAGAGTGAGCCATAGAAGAAGGAGTGGATGGCCTTAAGGAGGAGCTGAGGACAGTAAACAACTGAACATGGCCCTCAGTCCTGCAACAGCAGTGATTTTATTTTTCAGCAGCCTGAATGTACTTAGAAGCAGATTGTTCCCTAGATTCCCAGGTTTGGCTCAGCGGATGGAATGTCAGCCTGTAGGCTGAAGAGTCCTGGGTTCGATTCCAGTCAAGGGTTTTGGGCTCAATCCCCAGTAGGGAGCATGCAGGAGGCAGCCGATCAATGATTCTCTCTCATCATTGATGTTTCTATCTCTCGCTCCCTCTCCCTTCCTCTCTGAAATCAATAAAAATATATTTTAATAAATAAATAAAATCCTATCCCTAGTCACTCTTTTTTAATGTATTCCTCTCAAAATTAAAGTTGATATTCTGAGGGATGCAGATGCAATTAAGCATGAAGAAGACCTTGGAAGCTATGAAGTACAGCCAGACAACCTTCCCCATTAGATGGGACAAAATAGCTTCCCTGTGCAGGTGGGTAAGCAGAATAGGCTCCAAACCTGGATGGGGTCCCAAAATCAGACAACCGGTGTGCTGCCAAGATGGGCACCAGCTTGCCTCTGTGTATGAGCAAAGCCACTACTTGGTCACACTGAAAAATAAAAACAAACAAACAAACAAACAAAAACCCTCAGTCTTCCAAGTCCCAAGAGTTGGTTGTTGTGAGCCCTTCTCCCCTTCTCCATTACAACCTGATTTCCATGGGCCCTGTGGGCCCTCTCAGTACTGCACTGTGTCTGTCTGGAGGAGGGGTGATGTGATAGAGTGCAGCCAATCCTCTTACCATTCTGGTGCATTCCTTCTCAATATCTGTGGTCCAAGGGAGTGCTTCAGCCTTCCCCCTGTGTTTTGACATTTTCACAATGATGTCTTATCTGTGGGTATTGCTAGTTAATCTTCTTGTGAGGGGGATTGAAGCCAGGAACATTCTATGTCACCATTCTGATCCAGGTATTTTTTTTTTTACCACTACTTAATTCACAGGACTGTGGCATGCTATAGTCTAAATCAAAACAAAATAAAATATTGAAAATACTAATTAATTAAAGTTCTTGGGGCCCAGCTGGCGTGGCTCAGTGGTTGAGTGTCAACCTATGAACCAGGAGATCATGGTTCCATTTCCAGTCAGTGAAATGCCTGGGTTGTGGTCTCCATGCTTGCAGGAGGCAGCCAACCAATGATTCTCTCATCATTGATGTTTCTATCTCTCCCTCTCCCTTTCTCTCTGAAATCAATAAAAATATCTTTAAAAAGTTATTGGGCAATAATTTTATTTTAATTACAATTGTCAATCTTTTGTAATGAATGACATATGAGAAATGTAATCAGGTTCCACATAAAAACAGTAAACATAATATTTGCATAATGGACAACTTGCTGCATTAAAATCCTCAAGTCTATTTGATGTATCATTTTCTCAACATGTGAATGTATCCATAAAATAGTACTATACCTCAATGAATGAGTTCAATAGTCTCTCCAGACATGTAAGAAAATGTAATAGTCAAAATAAAAAACCTTGAAGACAAATCATCATAGTTTAAAAAATGTTTCTGCTACTTACTGTGTGTGATTTTAAGAAAGTTACTTCACCTCTCTTTGTTTCACTTTCCTCAACTTTAAAGTGATGATGGTAAAGTAGTATGTATCTCAAGGGATGACTGAGATGATTACATGTACTAAGAATTAGCATTACCTATTATTCTTTTTTAAGCACATTAATGATTTCTTTATGAGGAAGATACTAAACAGTTGTTCCCTAGTTCCATGGGGAAATGAAAAAAATAGTAAATGTTTTTAAACTAAGGTAAAAGTGACTGTGTTTTTAATTGGTACATAAGATTTTCATTCTATCAATGTAATAAACTTTAGGAAATGGAAGCCTCCTTTGTTGATGAAGATAATACATTGTCAGCTATCATGAATGGTCCATATCTGTGCTACCCAATGGCAGTAGCTACTAATGACATGTAGCTATTAAGCATTTGAAATGTAGCTAGCCAGAATTGAGATATGCCACAAGGATAAAATACACACTGGATTTTGAAGATTTAATATAAAAGTAAAAGAAAATTAAAATATTTTATTGAGTTTTATGTAGATATTATGGTAAAAAGATAATATTTTGGACATATTAGATTAAATAAAATCCTATATAATAAAAGCTTAATATGCCAAATGTCAGGTCATCAGATCATCTGTTCAACCAATCAAAGCATAATATGCTAAAGATATGCTAAGGACACTCAAATGCTCACTATGACGTGAATTGACCACCAGGGGCAGACTCTCTGACTGGTAGGTTAGCTTGCTGCTAGGGTCGGGCCAATCAGGACTCAGCAAGACAGGCCAGACACATCCGGGAGCCCTCCCGCGGTCCCTCCCTGGCTGGCCAACTGCTCGTGTCCCTCCCCAGGCCCCATCATGCACCAGTGGGGTCCCTCGGCCTGGCTTGTGCCCTCTTACAATCCAGAACCCCTAGGGCAGCGGTTCTCAACCTGTGGGTCGCGAACAATGAAAATACATCCTGCATACCAGATATTTACATTATGATTCATAACAGTAGCAAAATTACAGTTATGAAGTAGCAACGAAAATAATTTTATGGTTGGGGGTCACCACAACATGAGGAACTGTATTAAAGGGTCACGGCATTAGGAAGGTTGAGAACCACTGCCCTAGGGGGATGTTGGAGAGCTGGTTTCAGCCTGATCCAGCAGGCCAGACCGAGGGACCCCACTGATGCACAATTACGTGCACCGGGCCTCTAGTATAGTCATAAAATTAATCAAAACTTTCCTTGTTGACTTTTTTATTGTGACTACTAGAAAAATTTAAATTACACATGGGTTTGCATTATATTTCTGTTGGACAGCCACGGCTTGAACCCAGCAAACTACAAGTATGGTCTGCAACATCACCAAGAGACTGTTAGAAATTTAGAAACTCAGGTTTTGTACTAGACTACTAAATCAGTTCCTGACATCTATCAAGCTCTCAAGATAATTCCCAAGCACTTCACAGTTTGCAAAGTAATACATTCATTGACTTAAAGACACATATCAGGTATAATGATACTTTAGGTTCTAATCCTAGAAATCATCTACATGATGATTTAATGACCAATGTTTACCTTTTCTAGGATAATCTTACTTGAAACAGGGTGCCCTAAATTTTGTTTTTAAATCTTCTCTTTGCTTTTAATTTTTAATTTGTCTATAGTTGAGGTGAGAAACTGGGTGGGTGTTCAATAACAATTTGTCATTCTTTACCTAAAAGGCATTTTTTTGAACCAAGGGGCCTGGAGTGGGATGAAGTTAGAGAGGGGAGAGATCTTTCAAGAAATTTGGCCTTTTGACACAAACCAAGTGCACAAATTATTACAGCAGAGAATAGCTAAGGTCATTTAAGTCCCTACAGACAGCCAATTATACATAAATAATCCTATATAATAAAAGCTTAATATGCTAAGTGTCTGGTCGACCGGTCAGCCATTCAACCAATCAAAGTGTAATATGCTAATGATATGCTAAGGCCACTCTACCACTCACTATGACATGCACTGACTAGTGCACGCTCCCACTAGTAGGTTAGCTTGCTGCTGGGGTCTGGCCAATCAGGACTGAGTGAGATGGACCAGACATGATCTGGAGCCCTCCCGCAGTCCCTCCATGGCGGGCCAACCTCCTGCATCCCTCTCCAGTCCTGATCATGCACTGGTGGTGTCCCTCACTCTGGCCTATGCCCTCTCACAATCTGGGACCCCTTGGGGGATGTATGAGAGCTGGTTTCGGCCCAATTCCCAAGGCCAGAACGAGGGACCCCACTGGTGCATTAATTTGTGCACTGGGCCTCTAGTCTAATATATTTTCTCCTCATGTAAAGTCAGTCTAATATCTGATTACAGATTCCACCACAGTAGGGGCACTAACAGCCTATGTTGACTTGAAATAATAAAGAAAAAGATGCTTAATGAGATAAGAATTTGACTTCATAACTGAAAGCTCAAAAAATACAATCAGAAAAATCAGAGAATTTCAATAATATAAATTCAAAATAGAGACTAAAAGCCAGGACGTACATCCAGCATCAAATTTTAGAAAGAAATATATGTGGGTAATTTTTTTTTTCTGAAAATGAGTGTTAAATTAGGCAATACGAAGACTGAAAGGTAGGTAGAAGAACAGGGTTTTTTTTTGTAATTTATATATTTGACAATCTTAGGAAAAAACTACCCAATTAAAATTGCCTGGGGAGAGAGCAAGTTGGCTGGAGATACAAGGTATTTCAGCAAAGTACTGGAGGCAATCAATGGCATGAAATTTAGCAAAGAGAACAGATATTGATAAAAAAATATTCTGTAATATCATCCAAACTCTATGATGTAATTAGAGGCTGCCAACTTCCATTTAGTCTGGCATAATATCTCAGCTCTCAAAACTAAACTTTATTACAGAATTAATTTTTGGAAAAAAATAGCCATTAAGGTCATGAATACTGTATGATTAATGTACCATATGATTGTATGAACTGTATCATTGCCAGAGTAAATGTATCATGTAATTGCATGAATAAATGTAAAATTATACTATTAAATATGAGTCTCTGTCCATTGTAACTGATCTTTATGTGGATAAAAATGAGTGTATGCATGCCAATTTTCTTCAATTGGGGTCATCCCATGCTATAAATCAATGCTGCCCTCACATATGTCTTATAAATGCAATTACCTCATTTTCCTCATCCCATGGCTAGGATTGCCAAATTTAGCAAATAAAATACAGGACACACAGTTAAATTTGAATTTCAGATAAACAGTGAATAATATTCTAGTATCAGGATGTGTGTGCAATGTTATTTGTTGTTTATCTGAAATTCAAATTTAACTGCGTGTTCTGTATTTTATCTAGCAATCTCACTCTTGTCCCTTTGTTTTCAGGGCATTATTACATCCCAGGGCTCTCCTACTCATCGTTCCTACACATTTCTCATCATAGCCTAAATGTGAAACACCAAATTTCTCGAATAACAATGAAAACTTTTCTGAAATAGGCACATGAAATAAAAATGTTAACAGAGACTTGCCCTCACTAACAAGTTGGAACTCCATATCTGCGTGTTTTCTTTCAAAATATGTCATTTTGGTTAGAAGAGGGAAGAGTGGAACACATATCCTCAACTAGAACTCTACCTTTCAAATCAAAACCTGGGGTCATATGTTTAGCCTCTCTTTTTTCTTCCCCTTTTCTAACTTGTATTTTTAGTGTCTCTCTACCACATATATTCTCCTAAAAATTCTACTACTTGGTTTTGAGTATTGTTTTTTTCCCCTTAATTATTTCTGTTGTAACCAAACTTTTTAATTTTTTAAAATCTATCTTCCTATTCCCTGTCAAGTCATTAGCATGCATGCATGTGTGTGCACACAACATATCTCTCTCTCTCTCTCTCTCTCTCTCTCTCTCTCTCTCTCCCAGTCACTTTTTGTTTTGCTCTCTAAAGGGCAGTATTGTCAGTGGACAGTTATTTTATAATATCCCTTTGACTAAAGCAGGACTACTTTTTGTTACAAAATAAAATATTAGATTTTAGAAAAAAAATTCCCCATGGACTAACATATAGAAAGGTGTCTGTTATCTATGAAGGGACTTGTTAAAAATAAAAGGTGGGGAAGATGTTACCATTTTGCCTCTTACATTGAATTTGTTCTATCAAAGGACTCTGGTTTTTAAGAATCGTTGTCACTTTCTTTGTTTCTTGCTATTTCTCATATGCTGTGCTTTTTCTGCCAGGGCCCTTTAATGTCCCTAGCAGTAAGCAATTTTAGACTGGCAAGAAAACTGACATACAAAAAAAGAAATCAATAGTATTTTTGAAAGATTATGTTGAGCTCTTACTATCTGCCATTAAAATGGGTTTTCTATGCTCTGGCATTAGTGGCTCATTGGCTGAGTGTTAACCTATGAACGAGAAAGTCACAGTTGTATTCCCGATCAGGGCACATGCCCTGGTTGCAGGCTCGATCCCCAGTCCAGGGTGTGCAGGAAGCAGCTGATCAATGACTTTCTCATCATTGACATTTATCTCTCTCTCCCTCTCCCTTTCTCTCTAAACAAAAATTATATATATTTTTAAATAAACACAAACTATACGTAGTAAGATGTCTAAGAAAACATGCTCCATTACAAATTCAATATTATTCAAAAGTGTGAAATATATTGTTTATATTCTCCATCAGTTATGAAATATTATGTACCACCCAAACATTATCCTAGGTATGTCCCACATTGTTACCTATTGAAGTCTTTAGTGAATCTCTCAGTCTTGGAAGTTTCCACTCCATTCTGGGAGACTTCAGTATTCTTATGTTTGACTCTGGCCTTTGAATTGCTTGACCTCCACATCCAATAATTTTCTGTTCATAATCACTGTTTTACCCAGTGAACATAACAAAATGCAAATGACACATGTTTCAGAGCTATTTCTATCAGTTAGCATCCAAATTGTTAGTTATCTCCCCCAGCCAGACATCCTTCTTACACCATTGTCTCTATAAATCTTTGTACTTCCTTTCTCTCCACCGAAAGCCTGCTTTTATACCTTTCCTGTGTGCCATCTGATATTTCTGCTATATAATAAGCAGCTGCAAGTTGAATGTGAGCTGTTGAAAAGATGTACGCTGCTCTAAAGGAGGCAGCCTATATCCATTCATGTGAAGTACCAAGTTCATATTTTGTTTTGTTTTAGAAAGGACTTAAGCTAGTTTTTCTCACCTGTAGTGGTTCCAAATAAATTTGAAATTAGAGATTGTAACAAGATTATGTCAACAGATAATATCTTACTTATTATACTCATTCATCTAATTCAAGATCTTACTGAAGTTAAGGTATTTTGTTACATGCTGATTTTTTAAAGCTTTTATAAAATAGCCAATTCTTTATTAATGGCTTAGAACCACAACCTTCTAAGACAGTGGTTCTCAACCTGTGGGTCGCGACCCCTTTGGGGGTCGAACAACCCTTTCACAGGAGTCGCCAAGACCATCAGAAAACACATATATAATTACATATTGTTTTTGTGATTAATCACTATGCTTTAATTCTGTTCAATTTGTAACAATGAAATTGGGGGTCACCACAACATGAGGAACTGTATTAAAGGGTCGCGGCATTAGGAAGGTTGAGAACCACTGTTCTAAGAGCTATCACCTGAAAGAAATAGGTTGACTGAGAAATCATTGAGTCCAAACATTTTAAAAAAAATAGCTTAGCATCTCTTTGCTAATATTCCATAGTCTTGGGAAATAATCCTTAGAATAAAATTAATTCCCTAGTGCCTCCTTCTGTAGTCAAGTGCAAACAAAGAATACTGTGATAATTTTGACTGGGGAGCCCAAATGAAAATCAATTTAAGAAAATAAAGTTAGAGAAACATGTTATTCAATTTTATCTATGTAATCACACGTTCTTGCCTGTTTACTCTTCAAGCAGTTGTTGGCATATAAATAAGAAATGAGCTCATTCATGAAGTTCCACAGCTGCTGGAGTTATGGCACCCTATGTGCTTGATTTCATAACACTTTTTTTTTCAAAAAAGTGCAGAATATTGCACAGTTTACTGTCAAGATTATATATTTTCCATGAGCCAGGGAAGGCATTATAAAACCTTTGGAGAACTAAGGAAAATGCAGTGTTCACTTAAAGCACAGAGTTGCACACTATCTTTTCTAATTTATTTTTCTTTGTAAAGGTGGTTTGGGTAAATTTTAAAATAACCCTTAAGACATATGAATGAACCTTGATAGTCACATATATGTGATCAAGAAATATAGTTTAAAAATGATTCACTCTTACAAATCAGAAACTTTTCTAATATTTTACTTCATTGTATCATGTGTATAAATTACCCTAATTCGGTATTATATTTTCTAAGTTTTAGTCTAGCAATGTTTAGTACAATGATTGGTACTAGGAAGTTGTTAAGGTAGATAATGATAATATATTAATACATTCATTTACCAAGTACTTTCTATGTATTGGACAAAAATAGATAGGTTTGCTCCCACATGAAACTTACAGAGTAGCAGGAAAGAAAGAGATGAAGTAAAATGATTTAAATTCAACTCGAATAAAGGCAGAATAATTAAAATATGGTTTAAAAGTTTGAAATAATAATTACAATAAAAATGAAATAGAGGTTGAAGTGTGGGCAGGGGTGGGATATGTCCAGCCTGCGGGCCATACCAGGCCCATGAAATCATTTGGTCTGGCCCTGCCAAGGCATTAGGGGTGAGTTAATTAAAAGTTTGATCAAATATAGCAGACTAATTTTTAAGTTGATAATTTTGCATGGCCTGTGAATGATGTTATAAATATCCAAATGACCCTTGGCAGAAAAAAAGTTCCCTACCCCTGTGTTACAGGATGTACATGCTTTCTGGGTTTAAAGTCTATAAAGATGTTGAGATGGGCAATTCCATGTTTATGAGGACGCATTTATAATCAAGTTTTATTTTTATTTTAACTGTTGGAGAATTCAGCACTGAGCATAGAAGGGAGTGGGGAATAGGAAAGCTTTCATTGTTTAAAACCTATGTGTCCTTTCTAGCAAGCATTCAGGATAAATCAATAAATAATTATAAAATACCTACAGTATATAAGCACAATATTAAAATACATGTGCAAATAAAAACCCCAATGCATATGTTATGTTTGAGATAGTAATAACAGAAGCCATGGCATTACTGACAGGAAGTGAATAGAATATGTTTGCATACATGCAAAACAAAGAGGTTCATTTTATAAACTGTAAAAGCTCATACTTGGTGTTTACAGAAGTTTGACTATGGTTTAATAAGTTTATTCCATTGAGTTTTCTCATGTGTCCAGGTACAAAATCAGCATAATTACTTGTATCATAACACTGGCAACATAAATAATCCATGTTTTCTTTATTGAATGGTTCTAAGCTTGCCAACCACTGTGATACTCACTGTCTCCTTATTTCTTTCCCTTTGTCTCTCATTAGCTAAATTTTGGAATTACCAGTTAATTAGTTTCTGGATTTTGGCATGTGGTATGAGAAAATTCTTCAAGTTAGCATCACTTGGTCTACTTATCACTAAGATTTAGCGGTTTCTAACATCCTATATAATAAAAGCCTAATATGTTAAATGTCTGGTCGACCAGTCGGCCGTTCAACCAATAAAAGTGTAATACGCTAATGATATTCTAAGGCCACTCAACCGCTCGCTGTGATGTGCACTGACCACCAGGGAGTAGACACTCCTACTGGTACGTTAGCTTGCTGTGGGGGTCCGGCTGATCGGGACTGAGCTAGATGGGCCAGACATGCCCTGAAGCCCTCCCGCGGTCCCTCCTCAGCTGAACAACCTCCTGCGTCCCTCCCCAGCCCCGATCATGCACCAGTGGGGTCCCTTGACCTGACCTGCGCTCTGTCACAATCCGGGACCATCAGGGGATATCAGAGAGCCAGTTTTGGCCCAATCCTGCAGGCCAGATGGAGGGACCCCACTGGGGCATGAATTCATGCACCGGGCCTCTAGTTTTTCCATAATAGTCAGTTTGATAATACCCTAACGTCTTACATTTTTTATGTCCAATGCTACTAGACATGTTCTTAATGTGAAGAAAAATGATAGTTCTGGAAAATAGAACTAGGATTTTTCTTACCATATCAAATGCTAAAAGTATCCTTCTGAGTACCTTGAAAATTAATTCCATCACAAATGGACCTTGATTTAGACTACATTTTTGTTCCAGTACAAATCAAGATTTTATAAGATATATTCTACTTGAGATGTTCTAAAGGAAGTAGTACAGTCTTTAAAGGATTTAACTGAATAATTCTTAAATGATTATTTGTATAAAGTGAATAAACAAACTTAGATACTTAGCTTGAGATATATATGCTTTTAAAGGACAGCATTATTTTTAAAATATATATTTTATTGATTTCAGAGAGAAAGGGAGAGGGAGAGAGTGATAGAAATATCAATAATGAGATACCATTGATCGGCTGCCTCCTGCATGCCCCACACTGGGGATCGAGCCCGCAACTCGGGCATGTGCCTTTGACTGGAAATCGAACCTAGACCTTCTGGCTCACAGGTTGATATTCAACCACTGGGCCTGGCAGGGCAGGACAGCATTATTTTAGTATGGTTTTTCAGAGTGCAGTACTTAACAGAGTGCCTCACACATAGTTACTATGTAATAAAATAGTAGCCTTCATTGTACTTCATCTCCCTCCCCCAATCAAAGTTCAAGACATTTTTAATTACTTCAGGTTCCTGGGGAATGCTGTGTCCCCTTTAACCTTCTTTTTGCCAAGAATTTTCCTCAATCTTTCTCCTTCATATTCTCTTATTCAGTCTTCTAGGATCAACTCAGGTAGAAAGTTTCCATCTTGATTTGCTTCTCCTCCACCCAACAATACAGCATTAATATATACTTACACCCAGTGTAGCACTTTTCATGCTGTGTTATAATTACATCTGTTCTTTCTCTAAGAAATATAATGACTTGCTGTTTTTTTATTACAAAGATAATATATGCTACTGTAGAAAAATTGAAGTAATTCTGATGGGAAGGGAGATTCTGCTTGGCATTCTTTACGGAATATATCAATAATTGTCTATACATATGCACACATTCATACTCATATCAACAATAGTATAAATCATTTAATTTATTTTTAAAGTATATTTTTATTAATTTCACAGAAGAAGGGAGAGGGAGAGAGAGAACGAGAAACATCAATGATGAGAGAGAATCATTGATCAGCTGCCTTCTGCAAGCCCCCTTCTAGGGATCGAGGCTACAACCCGGCATATGCCCTGATGGGAATAGAACCATGACCCCCTGGTTCATAGGTCAACGCTCAACCACTGAGCCATGCCGGCCAGGGAGGAATGATACATTTTAATGGCTTCATAATATTCTGCTTATGGATATACCTATAACTGTTTAACCAGTTCCACAAATTATAGACATGGAGGTCTGCAGGTGAAAAATCCTAGCTTTGCAATGCCTCTCACATCCACATCCTCCTTCAGATCCTATTGCCACCATCTGCTCTAGTTCAGGCCCTCACTGTTTCTTATCCGGATCACATATTAGTCTTCTAGACTCCTAATTAGTCCATTTCGGCCCATTTCATTTTGTTCTATACACTTTCCTGATGCGGTGCTGATTATTTTATTTTTTTGCTCAATAACTCTCAGTGACACTTTTCCACCTAATAAATTAGCATCACAGGCCTTAATCTGCAGTCAACATGGCCAAAAATTACCACCCCAACCATATGTTCAGTTGTTATTATTTGTTCCAACATTAAAAAATCCTGGGTTAATTCCAGCTGGAAGATGTGTTCTGTTTGGCTTCTACAGTGTTTCACAACTTGGCGAATTTGAATGCTTTCCAGTGCAGCATGTCCTAGCCTTTATTTCAGGGTAGATGCAATCAGTTCCTATTATCTTCCCCTTGGCCAGCTTTTTCTCACATTTACACTCTTTGTCTGGCCTCTGAAGAGATACAATAAACATAACATATTTCTTCTAAGTAGAATGATTGTTTGGTTTTTGACCACCTGCCCCTTTGCCTTTCACAATCTTGCCACTGTGCCTTCCTTTCTGTTTTTCCATCACCAAAAACTTGCTATTTTCTAATTCACAATAATCAAAATCTATGCAACCTTATTTCAAACCACTATGAAATGCAAACTATTTTGTGACAACTTTGCTGTGCTTCCAAAAAAGATGAAATATTTATTTGCTCTAAATCCCTATGGTAATTTATATGGTTTACTGTGCAACCTTTCTTTTTCTACTTGTTATTATAGGTATTTTTCTGCTAATCCTCTAATTAGATTCTATAGGATCCTGAAATAATGTACAATCTGCACCTTTTCTTTAAGTAACTGGACTAAAATATGCAGCAAATAAATGTAAAGGGGTTTGGGAGCACTGGGTGAAAAAGGTGAAGGGATTAAGAAATAAAAATTGGTAGTTACAGAATAGTCACAGAGATGTAAATTAAAGCATAGAGAACATAGTCAATAATATCATAATAATGATGTAGGGTGCCAGGTGGGTACTGGAAATGCCAAGGGGACTAATTTGTAAAGTAAATCATTATCTAATCACTACCCTGTACACCTAAAACTAACACAAAATAATATTGAATGTACACTGTAATTGAAAAATATAACTTGCCCTAACTAGTTTGGCTCAGTGGATAGAGCATTGTCCTGTGGACTGAAGGATCCCAGGTTCAATTCCGGCCAAGGGCATGTACCTCGGTTTCAGACACATCCCCAGTAGGAGGTGTGCAGGAGGCAGCTGATTGATGTTTCTCTCTCATCGATGTTTCTAACTCTCTATCCCTCTCCCTTCCTCTCTGTAAAAAAAATCAATAAAATATATAAAAAAATATAATTTAAACAAAGAACTGAGAACTGAAAAACACAAGTGTTTAAAAGAGTTTAAAAGTACATTTAGGAGAAGATAAAGCAAATGAAGTAGTGGCTACAGGGCTTGACCACATCTTATGGGAAGTCAAGTTATTTCACTACAACCCTTAGACATTTTGAGTTATTTTCTTTCACTCACTTTTCCTTCTAGGTCTCTCTGCACTATCTGAATTCTAATATGTATGGCTATTCCCATGAGCTTATATTTTGTGCTATCTTAATCATGACCGAAAAGTTATTTTTCATTGTTCTTTAAACCTCTCACACCAGGCGTTTCTGCGTGTACAATTTTAGGATGATATATCTGTTCTTGAAAGCTTTCATCCACTTCACAAACTCATATTTCACAGGTCAGTTTTATTCATGGGATTTAGCCACCTGCCTTGTTAGTAGGTTCTCTTGTATTAGTCAGAGTTCTCCAGAGAAAAAGAAGAACCAATCAGATATATATAGGGTGGGGCAAAAGTGGGCTAACAGTTGTTTGTATGAAAAGTAACACAATCTACTTATATAAAAACCATGGGTGGTGTTCATCACGACCACAACCATGGCAACCAAGCAGAAGGAAGTCAGTCCTGCAGGGGTTGTCTTGGCAAAGGCAGCACCCTCCCCTGAGCTGTTTCCTGGAGCTGTTTCCTGTAAGGGCGGGGTTTGAGGCAGGAACCCGCCCTGGGAGCATGGAGGCATATCTTTCTAAAGCAGTGGTCGGCAAACTCATTAGTAAACAGAGCCAAATATCAACAGTACAATGATTGAAATTTCTTTTGAGAGCCAAATTTTTTAAACTTAAACTATATAGGTAGGTACATTGTTATTAACTTAATTAGGGTACTCCTAAGGCTTAGGAAGAGCCACACTCAAGGGGCCAAAGACCCGCATGTGGCTCACGAGCCACAGTTTGCCGACCACGGCTTTAGCCTAACCAATGGTGCAGCTTTAAGCCCCAGCTATTTGGCCATGTAAGCAGTAAAAGTAAAATGTGTTTTGTCTTGTCAATGACTGGCTTTTAGCTCCATTAAAACTACAGAAAATAGAGAGCCAAGATGCAATGTAGGTAAACACAGTACTCACCACCTCCCACAACCACATCAAAATTGCAACTAAAATACAGAACAACCATCATTCTGAAGCTCCTTCTCTCCCTTCCTCTCTGTAAAAAATCAATAAAATATATTTTTTAAAAAAAGAACAAGTACAGATTACTATGTGGGGGAGGAGAAAGAATTTCACAGTACAGACTCCCATGTGGGGAGGGGGAAAGGGTCCCCTATGAATACACTTTTTATATAAAAATGACAAAAACATGATATGAAAACAACGAAAACATGATATAAAAACAGCAAAAACATGATATAAAAACAACAGTGATGCAAACAATGACTGATAAAGTGATTAAACTTATTCTAATATCTCCCTGTACACCACATTAAGAGTGAAAACACTTTCAGAGTGCTTGACTAATTTCCCTTGTGATGAAGAAGTATTTAGAACTTTAACTTTAACATCACACGCTCTTCGAACTCGAGAGAAAGCAACATTTTACTGACCATGTGCGAAAACGGGTTCAGGTAGGAATATGCCTACTCTAAAGTTTGTCCTTGTGATCTATTAATAGTCATCACAAATGCTGGCATCACAGGAAACGTCCTTGAATCATTTTAAATGGGAGGCCAGTATCAAATGGGGACAAATCAATTCTTGGAATCAGAACAACCTCTCCCTCTGCAGATCCTGTTAATACTT
>NW_005364953.1:5690475-5695512 GCF_000412655.1 Myotis brandtii
AGCTTCAATAATAGATCCATTACAAATCATTTCACAGGGGATTTCAATAATATCCATTCCTAAATGAAAACTGCTATCAAGTTTGCCATCTCCAAGTTTTACTAACCATTCAATATAAGCAGAATCCTCTGATCTCATATTTGTTGTAAGAGACAACTTTCTGAAACATCCCCAAACATTGCAGTACTTTAAACTCGTTTTTACTGTGTCTGATTGCATAGCATGTGGTACAATACTGAGACATTGTCAAAAATCCCCTTCAAGAAGGAGAACTTTCCCACCAAATACAACATTCAAATTTCTCTTAGTAATCTGTTTATGGCATTTATACCATGACTGGATGCCATGGTGTATTCAGCAAAAATGAGAAGTTGGGACTTTTTAATAGTTTTAGCAACTTCACTGTTTATATCGAGTCTAGAAATTGAAGTTTCATTTAGTGGAATGGGTAATTTATATTGGGAATGAAAGGTGTTTCCACTGAGTAAATTTGCAGCAATTCCTGTAGACGCTGTGGGTAAAACAGTATTGCCACGACCTCTAATATAATGTATTAAAACTGTATAAAGCCCTAGCTGGTTTGTCTCAGTGGATAGAGCGTTGGACTTCTAACTGAAGGGTCCCAGGTTCGATTCTAGTCAAGGGCATATGCCCGGGTTGCGGGCTCGATCCCCAGTTGGGGGTGTGCAGGAGGCAGCAGATCAATGGTTCTCTCTCATCGTTGATGTTTCTATCTCTCTCTCCATCTCCCTTCTTCTCTGAAATCAATAAAAATATATTTTAAAAAACTTTATAAAGATATGCCTCCACTCTCCAAGGGCTGGTTCCTGCCTCAAACCTCACCCTCCCGGAAAAGAGCTCTAAAGAGCTCGGGGAGGGCGCAGTCCTTGACAAAGTGACCCAAGACTCTGTGGGTCCATGCTCTGAGGGCGGGTTCCTGCCTCAAACCTCGCCCTCACTGGAAACAGCTCTGGGAAACAGCTCGGGGAGGGCACAGCCATTGCCAAGACAACCCCTGCAGGACTGACTTCCTTCCGGTTGGTCCAGCCTCGGTAGTGATATTACATCCAAGGTTTTTATATAAATACTAGAGGCCTGGTGCATGAACTGGTGCACGAGGGTGGGCGGGGGGTCTCCTCAGCCTGTCCTGTGCCCTCTCACAATCTGGGACCCCTCGGAAGATGTCTGACTGTTGGTTTAGGCCTGATCCCTGCAGGCGGCCAGGGAGGAACCCAAGCCTGTGCAGTGCCGTTTGCGCTCATCCTGGCCCACTGCACCTGCCGCTGTCACTCAGTAGCACTGCAGTGGAGTTGGGAGAGGCTCCCGCCCCCACAGCTGAGCTCACCATCCATGAGCTCCTGCATTGAGCATCTTCCCCCTGGTGGTCAGTGCGAGTCATAGTGACTGGTCAACCGGTTGTAACGGTCGCTTAGGCTTTTATATATGTAGATAGATAGAAGATACTTATCTTATGTGTAATTTTAAATTAATCAGAGCGCATTTTCATAATTTTTCCTGAACTTTATAGTAACATCTAAAAGAAGTAAATGAGTTTTACATTCTAGATAGTGGATTCAGCATACATTTTTGCCTACTCTTTCTCTGCCAACTCCCAACAATGATGGTAAAAGAAAAATGCTACATCAGTGAAGAGATGGGAAAGTGGCCATCGTAGAATTTTAAAAGGTAAAAAGCCTTTTGATTGAAAACAAAACTAGTAAGGAGTGATTATCTGCCTAAGTGTCCGAATACACAAGAAGGATTACAGAGGAGAAACTCTAGACCAGCCGTGGGCAAACTACGGCCCGCGGGCCGGATCCGGCCCATTTGAAATGAATAAAACTAAAAAAAAAAAAAGACCGTACCCTTTTATGTAATGATGTTTACTTTGAATTTATATTAGTTCCCACAAACACTCCATCCATGCTTTTGTTCCGGCCCTCAGGTCCAGTTTAAGAATCCATTGTGGCCCTCGAGTCAAAAAGTTTGCCCACCCCTGCCTAGACTCAGTGTTGGTAAGTATGGGAAAGAGAATCCCCCCACCCTCACACTAGGGGTTAATTTCTAGTCTGTCTGTAGTCAATTCTCCTTTATATATACTCAGAATCCATGTAGCTCAGCATATTTAACCTTAGGACAAAACAAAAGGATTCCTCTTAAAAAAATTTAAGCCAACAACTTGCAGAGAATTTACTCTTAGGGTGCATATATGTGCTTGTTAGCAAAGTTATTCCCATTCTGGCATTTGGGAGAATATTAGCCTGAAGGTTGGTACCCTACCTACCTTAAAGTGAAACCTGTCAGTGGATAAGCCTGGCCCACATACATAGAATTCCAAGTCAGACTTCTTAAACACAGGGAAACCTAATGGGAAAATTATCTATATAGAAACAGAGCTACCTAGAAAAATCAAACAAACTGCCTATTCTCAAATGTAAACAAAAACCCAGAAGTGTGAATAAAATCAACAGCATGAGAGGCAAAGAACAAAGAGCAAACATAAGTATTGACCTCAGAAAAATTCTTTTAAAAAGACAAAATTTTATGCCATGATAAATTTGATTAAAAAAATAATAATAACAATGATCACCTCTAGGAAGTGGACTGGGAACAGGGAGTAGTGGGGAATGGAACAGTTGTAATTATTAAATGTCCTTGTATATTATTTGATATTTTAACCATTTGTATATATTACTTCAAAAAAATAAAATAAGAAGTCAAACAAAAACAGAAGACAGTGGGTGAAATACACAGGATTAGAAAGGAAACATCTATAAATGCCACCTGAATAAAGCATGCTGATTATGTTATAATTTATTACTCAAAATGTCTTTTAAAATTTAATTGTAGGCAAAGGACTTCATTTTATTAAATATCTGAAACCAAACTTTTAAATACTCAAAACGATACATAATTTTATTCTTGACTGCATTTGAATTATGAAATGGTACAATTTGTATTATAGACTACAACATTTTATTTGATAAAATGATCCTATACTTTTGGTTGATCTTTAGTCTCTAGTTGTGAAACTACCTGGTTTCCCATGCATACAATAAAAAGATCTAGAATCTCTGACAATGGCACCATCAAAGAAGAGATAGACATAGAGAAATTTAAAATATATTTTGACTCTGAGGATAGCATTCTATTGTTATCACTTGTTTAATTGTCTTACCCATATGGATAAAAACCATGTCTATCTTACTCATCACCTTATCATCAGTATCTAAGCAGAGTACATGACACATAATCAGGATTTAATAAATACTTGTGAAATGAATGAACCCATAAAGAAATATAGCACTGCCCTGGCTAGTGTGGCTCAGTTGGTTGAGCATCATCCTATGCACTGAAAGGTCACTGGTTCCATTCCGGTCAGGGCACATACCCAGGTAAGAAAATTATTCCCAGTCGGGGTGCACAGAAGAGGCAACTGATTCATGTTTCTCTCTTCTCTTCTCTTCTCTCTCTCTCTCTCTCTCTCTCTCTCTCTCTCTCCCTATCCCTTCTTCTCTCGCTCTGAAAAATCAATTAAAATATTTCCAAAAATACAAATATAATACAATGTATTCATTCAATCAATATAAATTTATGGAGACTTTACTATGTGCCAAGAATTACACTCAGGGTATGATGACGGAAAGTTGTACAAAAGACATGGTTCCTACCTATAGAGAATTCACAACCTTGGAAGGACATCAAATGGCAAACAATTTAATACTATGTCATAAGTGTTGTAATTGAGAAATTCACATTGCCTTTGGAAGAAAAGAAGACTATTTACTAATTTTGCCTGGGTGAGTTTAGAAAAGAATAAAAAAGAGAATATTAATAAGTTAAGGCTGATACTGGAAACTTAGAGAATCCATTCAGGGATACAAATGTGTACAGAGACTAAGTTAGTGTGAAACAGTATGTTAAATGTCAAGGAAAGCAAGGAGTTTGTGCAGCAAGAGCACATATGAGGAAGAGGAATGATAATCCAGTGCTGGAAAGACAGGCTGGAGCAATTATGACCAGAGAAAGATTAAAGATTTCATTCTGAATTCACTGATGAGCAAAAGGAGAATTTTATGTAGGGAAGTACTATTCTGACAGCAGTGTGAAAGGAGAGAAAAGGGATTCATAAAGAAATCAGTCAATAGGGGATTGTATTTGTTCAGGCAGTAAACATGCACAGATACAAAGCAAGAGTCATTATAATAAATCATTTGGGTTTCATAAAAATAATTTTGCCTGAAATAGGATAAACTTTTAAAGTAAGAATGATCTTATTTACGAGACAGAATTTATTCTTCTTTCACGGATTTGATGCAAAATTATTTTGCTTTGCTCTTAAAATTTACAGAGAGAAAATATGCTAAATGTATTAAATATTATGTAAGAAAATTATTCAATTCTGAAAATATTTTGAATCAGATTGCAAATTATATGCAGATAATTCAAAGTTCTGCTTTCATTGACATAGCAACTCAAAATATTCATCTTAGAATTAGAGTAAAACTTTTACAGCTCCTGGGGTATAGCATTAATCCCAGCCCTCTTTTTGATATTGCATATATCCCAGGTTTCATGGCCTTCTACCTGTTTGTACTTTACCAGAAAGCTTGGAGAGTGTTGGCAACTTTTTCTGTTCCACGAAATGGCAAAAGAACAATTTATTTAAGCAAAGTGAAAGAGGAAAGAATGACTTTAATGCAGCAAAGATTTAATCAAAATGTAAAATACAAAATTGCCAAACTTCTATTGCTCCACTTTTTCAAGTATAGTTGACATACAATATTATATTAGTTTCAGGTATACAACATAGTGAGTCAAAATGTATATTCCTTACAATGTGATCACCACAATAAGTCTAGTAAACATCTGTCACCATACAAAGTTGTTACAATAATATTGACTATTTTTCCTATGCCGTACATTACATCCTGTGACTTATTTAGCTCATCACTGGAAGTTTGTACCTTTTTTTTCTTTATTGATTAAGGCATTACATATGTGTCCTATTCCCCCCAGTGCCCCCCCCCACCGCAC
>NW_005364953.1:5695535-5706119 GCF_000412655.1 Myotis brandtii
GTGTCTGTGTCCATTGGTTATGCTTATATGCATACATACAAGTCTTTTGGTTGATCTCTCCCCCTTACCTCCACCCTCCCCTACCTTCCCTCTGAGGTTTGAACATCTGATCGATGCTTCTCTGTCTCTGGATCTGTTTTTGTTCATAAGTTTATGTTGTTCATAATAATCCACAAGTGAGTGAGATCATGTGATATTTCTCTTTCTCTGACTGACTTATTTCGCTTAGCATAATGCTCTCCAGCTCCATCCATGCTGTTGCAAATGGTACCTCTTTTTACCATTTATCCATTTCACCTAGCCCCATCCTCTCCCCTCTGGCAACCATCAGTTTGTTCTCTGTATCTATGAGTCTGCTTCTGTTTTGTTTCATTAATTTATTATTTTTGTATTGTTTATTTTTTCAGATTACACATATAAATGAAATAATATGATATCTGTCTTTGTCTAACTTATTTCACTTAGCCTAATATCCTCTAGGTCCATCCATGTTGTTGCAAATGGAAACATTTATTTTTTATGGCTGAATGATATTTCATTGTATATAGGTACCACTTCTTCTTTATCCATCTATCTATCAATGGATACCTAGGTTGCTTTCATATACTGGATATTGTAAATAATGCTGCATATATATTTTTGAATTTGTGCTTTTATTTTCTTCAAATAAATAGCCAGAATAGAATTGTTGTGTTATATGGTAGTTTTATTTCTGAAATATAATGATTTAAAATGTTCTCACAACCTCATTCATGATTTTTAGCTACTTGAAAGCAAGAACCATGTTGATTCCTTTGTATATTCTAGACAGGGGTCCTCAAACTTTTTAAACAGGGGGCCAGTTCACTGTCCCTCAGACTGTTGGAGGGCCGGACTATAGTTTAAAAAAAAACTATGAACAAATTCCTCTGCACACTGCACATATCTTATTTTGAAGTAAAAAAACAAAACGGGAACAAATACAATATTTGTATTTGCATGTGGCCCGCGGGCCATAGTTTGAGGACCCCTGTTAGCATCTTTTCACTCTGTGGGCTCTAAATAAATAAATCTCCTGGGAATTTTAAGCAATGAGAAAATGATTATTGAATAACTGTAATGATATTCTTGGTTAAACCTTTATATAGTCAAGCTCTCTTAAATTATTTCCAAAGAACTTAAATACTATAATGTGAGAAAGGTGCTATACACTTCTAACACATTATGAGTCCCTTCACCACCCCATGTGATTCAGATCAGTTTGTAAAAAAAAAAATGTGTGCTATTGAGACGTCTGTCTTACTGCTCTATAGATACTAGCTAAACAATTGGCACTTACTTGTTTTTGTGGGGTTTTTTTTCTGGGAAAGATAAAGTTTATTGTTAGAGTAGAATTTTATATTAGCTTCAGGTGTACATCCTTAGTAAGTTATTAAGAAATTGAAACTGAACACAATGGGTCTGAGGGCGCCTGTCACTACTTGAGCCGAATTAAGCAGAGACAGTGTTGAATCATATATGAGCGTTTATTCCAATATTGCCGGTGGTATGGGTAGAGCAGTCGGTCACCCTGGAAATTCTGCTCTGACACCCCTTGCCAGTTGGCTGATTATACACTCATGAGGGAGAAGATAACTACGTGCAGCTGTGAGCTGCAAGTGTAACATGGAAAGAGGAGGGGAGGGTCTGCTCTCCAGCCTTCAGGAGGTCAAAGTCCGATAACAAGGTGGCTGGCTAATCTATGATGTTAGAAACAGCTCAGCCGGTTCCTGGGACCAGAGAATGGTCAGTTCCTGAGGCAAACTCCCGGAGGGGTCCAGGCACAGCAACCAAATCAAAGCATGTTATGTCCTTGGTCTGTTCTCAAAATGTATTTCTTTTCTGAGTAATGGACCCATAGAGGCATCTTATCTTTTTATAGCCTTGTTTCATCCTCCAGTTTCCCAGGGTTTGTAAGAATAGCTCTTATCTATAGTTAGTAAGGTGAATAATTATTAAAAAATATGGCTCTATTCTTATTAGGTGCCCTTCCCCATTATCAAGATCTTCCTAATAAATCTCATGCCTTCTGAAACCATACATAGTTATTAGAATATTATTGATTATATTCCCTATCCTGTACTTTACATCCTCATGACTATTCTGTAACAACCAATTTGTTCTTCTTATCCCTTCACCTTTTACACCCATCTTCCCAACCCCCGTCCCATCTGGCAACAGTGAAAATGTTCTCGGTATCTATGAGTCTGTTTCTGTTCTGCTTATTTATTTATTTTCTTGTTTTATATTCAATTGTTGATAGATATGTATTTATTGCCAATGTATTGTTCATATTTTTATCTTTTTTTTCCTTCTTAAAGAAGACTCTCCAACATTTCATATAATACTGGTTTGGTGGTAATGAACTCATTTAGCTTTTTCTTGTCTGGGAGGCTCTTTATCTGTTCTTTGAATCTAAATTATAGCTTTACTGGGTAGAGTAATCTTGATTGTAGGTCCTTGCTTTTCATCACTGAATATTTCTTGCCGTTTCCTTTTGGCCTGCAAAGTTTCTGTTGAGAAATCAGCTGACATAGTTTTATGGAAGCTCCCTTATAGGTAACTAACTGCTTTTCTCTTGCTGCTTTTAAGATTCTCTTTGTCTTTAACTTTTACCATTTTAATTATGGTGTCTTGGCGTGGGCCTCTTTGGGTTCATCTTGCTTGGGACTCTCTGTGCTTCCTGGACGTGTATATCTATTTCCTTCATCAAATTAAGGAAGTTTTCTGTCATTATTTTTTCAAATAAAGTTTCAAATTCTTGTTCTCTCTCTTCTCCTTCCAATAACTCCAGCATAGATAGTAATATTGTTAGCAACTCCATGATGCAAATGTTGGTATGTTTGAAGTTGTTCCAGAGGCTCCTTACACTAGCCTCATTTTTTTGGATTTTTTTCTTTTCTTTTCTTTTTTTCTGTTCTGATTTGGTGTTTTTTGCTTCCTTATATTCCAAATCACTGGTTTGATTCTTCATTTCATCTATTCTACTTTTGATTCCCTTGGAATTATTCTTAATTTCAGTTTGGGTATCCTTTATTTCTGACTAGTCCTTTTTTATGCTTTTGAGGTTCTTGATGAGTTCATTGAGCATTTTATAACCAGTGTTTTGAACTCTGTATCTAGTAGATTGTTTGTCTCCAATTGTTTAGTTCTTTTTCTTGAGTTTTGTTCAAGTTGAAGTTGCCTGCTCAGAACCCTCTTCCATATTAACTGTTTAGAATTGAATATCTATGATAAAATTTTTTAAAACAATGAAACTTGTCACTCTGCCAGTGCAATAAATTGTAGACCCTTCAACTGGCAGAGCTATTTGCCTTGCAGTAAGCACAAAATGACAGATCTTTGCTAAATACAAAGTATAATGCTTGTACCTTTCACAGTTAGTTTAGCTGGTAAGCACAGCAACAAAAAACTTCAATAAAAAATTGGTTATGTACAAAACAGGCCCTGCAAGTAACTTTTTTTTCTAGTTGAAGTGTATCATTTCAATAACCATCATTAAAACCATTGGTGATGATGGTTCAAAAGTTTCTGTGGCATAGTAAACTAGTTATTTCCCACAATATCACAACTAGCTTAACTTTTAACAATCAGCTATTATTTGCAAAATGTGTCCTTCAATCTTTCATTAATTTCCACTTAGAAGTTAAGTATTTACTGGTACTTTGTGTATACAATGTGCCATTGCTTATATAGGTGCTCTTCAATATCAAGTAATTGTAACATAATTTTATGCAAATAACCACCCTGTGTGTACTATCAAAAAATAAAGATATAAAAATATTTCAAAGTATTTTAAGCATGTTATTGTGTAATACACCAAAATAGTCCCTAAAACTACTCTTTTCCCCAGTTACTGACTAGATACCATCATGTATCCAGAACTTGATGCTAATCTTCACTGTTCAAACAGATCTAAATTCACAGGCATGACTTTAATGCTTTCATCTAGAAAAAGATAATTTTTTAATTAACAGTTAAATTTAAGCTTTTTCAACAAACAATTATCTTAAAATTTTGGCATAAACCAAGTATGACAAAACTAAGCAACTTCCAAATGACCTGCTTGTTTCTTTAATCATGTGCCCTTAGTCCTTATCATTCCTAGTTTCTTCAGCCTTTAATCATGTTGTTAAATAAATTTAAAAGAAAAAACTTAGCTGTTATCACTCTGTTCCTTTGTAACTATAGATGCATATTTTTCATATTTATATGAGGTTTCTCTAGGGTTGTTTGGCCACCATAGAGTTCTCTTAGGTCCTTTTTAAGTCAATTGCCCCATCACAGAGTCAAACACTGTCCTCATATCTTGTCTCCATAAATTTGCTTTGCTTCTTCTTAAATATTATGTAATCACACACTATGTATTAATTTGTGCATAGTTTTTGTGTGGCTTCTGTCCAACAATTTAATGCTTGTGAAGTTCACTGACAGAGTTATGTACAGCAGGTGTGTTCTCTTTGTACTGCTGAATACATAAACCACAATTTTTTTATTAATTCTACTTTTGATGGACATATTGTTTCCAGAGTTGGCACATTATATATAAATTATTTTACTTGCATTTCACAGGATGCATGCACATATACACTCATTTCTTTTGGAGGTGGGATTCCTGGGGTGCAGCACAGATAACAATATCGTTAGCTTCAGTAGAGACTGCCAAAGTCATTTTTCTTCCAAAGTGCTTATACCATTTCCCACAACCAAAACAACATATGAGAGTTCTAGTTGTTTTGCATGCTTATCAACCTTAGAATTGCCAGTCTTTTTTAATTTTAACTATTTTGGTATGAATATAAAGATAGCTCATTTTGTTTATAATTACATTCCCCAATGAAGAATAATGTTGATCAATGTTTAAGAAAATAGAACCAAACATAATTAGATATCACTACATATCTATTAAAATATATAAACTTCAAAACAAAAACTAAAATACTAAGTGTTGGAGACAGTAGAAATGTAAAATGGTACAGCCACTTCAGAAAACAGTTTGGCAGTTTCTTATGAAATTAAATAACCACATAATATTTATCTAGCAATTTAAATCCTAGGTATTTATTCAAAAGAAATGTAACTTACATTCATACAGAAACTTGGACATGAATATAGAAACTTCATTCAAAAATTGCACCAAACTGAAAGAACTCACGTGCCTTTCAAAAGATGAATGGGTATATTGTCTTATATACATGGAATGAAGTATTCCTCAGCAAGAAAATAAGCAAATAGTTATTCATTCATAACCTTGGATAAATCTTAAGTGCACTTTACTAACAGAAAGATGCCAGATCCAAAAGACTATATATATTATGGTTTCATTTATATGATATGTTGGTATGGAAAACCAATTTTGTTACTCAGTAATATGCATTTAAGTTTCCTCTATGTCTTTTCACAGTTTGATAGGTGATTTATTTTTATTGCTGAATAATATTCCATTGCCTGAATGAACCACAGTTTATTTATTTAGATAATGAAGGACATTTTGATTGCTTCCAAGTTTTGACAATTATGAATAAAGCTGCAGTAAACACATGAAATTTTTTGGACATGTTTACAACTTCATTTGGGTAAATATAAAGGCACATGATTGCTTGATCATATAATAACAATATTTTAAATTAATAGGAAACTGCCAAACTGTCTTTCAAAGTGGCTGTATCATTTTACATTCATATTGGCAATGAATGAGTTCCTATTTCTCCAAATCCTCACCAGCATTTGGTGTTATTAATGTCTTAAGTTTTTGCTATTTAATGAGTTTGTACTAGTACTACATTGTTGTTTTAGTATTTATTTCTCTATCACACGATATGGTGAGCATTTTTTCACAAGCCCTTTTTCCACCTATATATCTTCTTTACTGAGCTCTCTTTTCATATTTTAACCTATTTTTAAATCAGGTGTGATTTTGTGTGTTTTTTAAAAAATATATTTTATTGGTTTTTTACAGAGAGGAAGGAGAGGGATAGAGAGTTAGAAACATCAATAAGAGAGAAACATCGATCAGCTGCCTTCTGAACACCTCCTACTGGGGATGTGCCCGCAACCAAGGTACATGCCCTTAACTGGAATCGAACCTGGGACCTTTGAGTCCGCAGGCTGGTGCTCTATCCACTGAGCCAAACCGGTTAGGGCTATTTGTTGAGTTTTAAGTATTCTTTGTATATTTTGCATACTAGCCCTTTATCAGACATATCTTTTGTAAGTATTTTCCTCTAATCTGTGGCATATACTCTATTTCTCTTGACAGTATTTCTCACCAAGCAAAGTGTTTAACTTTAATGAAGTCCAGCATGCAAACTATTTCTTTCATGGATTGTGTATTTTGAGTTGTAGTTAAAAGTCATTGCCAAACAAAATGTCACCTAGATTTGCTCTTATATTAACTTCTGAAACTCTTAGACTTTTGAATTTTACATTTAGATCTATAATCAACTGTGAGTTGATTTTTGTGAAGTGTGTATGGTCTGAGTTTAGATTCATTTTTTTTACATATAGACATTCTGTTGTTCCAGCATCACTTATTAATAAAACAACACCTTTCCCCCCATGTACTGCTTTTCTTCCTTTGTCTAGCATCAGGTGACTATATTTTTATGGGTCTATTTCTGGTATCTCAATTCTCTTTTATTGATCTATTTGTCTATTCTTCCATCAATACCACACTGTCTTTATTATTGTATCATTATACTAAGTCTTGAAGTTGACTACTGTTAGTCTTCCAACTTTGTTTTTCTTCAATGTTTTGTTGGTTATTCTTGTCTTTTGTCATTCCATATAAAATTTATAATCAGTTTGTCAATATCCAAAAAATGACTTGCTGCAATTTTAGCTGGATGCATTGAATCTATAAAGTTGGGAAGAACTGGCACCTTGACAATATTGAGTCTTTCTACCCATGAACATGGAATAACTATTTAGTTCTTTGATTTTGTTATTCGGAGTATTGTAGTTCTCATATAGATCTTACATATATTTTGTTAAATTTACTTAGAAATATGTATTTCATTTTGGGGGGTGATAATGTAATATAAATGTTCTTGTATTTTTTTATTTCAAACACCACTTTTGATTGGTGGTATAAAGAAAATGATTGACTTTTGTATAATAACGTTATATTCTGAATCCTTGCTATAATTCTTTTTTAGTTGCAGGATTGTCAATTATATCAAAATTTTTATGACAGTCATGAAATCTGTGAACACATATTTTAATTTCTTCCTTCCTGATCTGCATTTCTTTCATTTTCTTCTCTTGTCTTAGTTCATTAGCTAGATCTTCCAGTATGATGTTGAAAACCAGTGGTGAATTGTGGACATCATTGTCTTGTTACTGACCTTAACAGAGTAGTTTCTGGTTTCTCACCATTAAGTATGATTTTAGCTGATAAGTTTTTGTAGATGTAGTTTGTCATGTTGTGGAAGTTCCCCTTTATGCTTAGTTTATTTAAATTTTTTTTAATGAATGGGAGCCGATTTTGTCAAATTATATTTCTATGGATGTAATCATGTGCCTTTTCTTCTTCAGCTTGCTGATAGGATTGATTACATTAATATATTTACAAATATTGAGCCAGCCTTACCTACCTGAAATAAATCTCATTTGATCATGATGTATAATTATTTTTATACATTGTTGAATTAACTTGCTAATATTTTGCTGCAGATTTTGCATTTATGTTCCTGAGAATTACTGCTCAGTAGTTTTCTTGTAATGTCTTGTGTGATTTTGTTATTATGGCAATGCTTGTCTCATAAAATGAGTTAGGAACTAGTTCTTCCTCTTCTATCTTCTGGAAGAGATTGAATTGGTAGAATTTCTACATTAAATGTTGAATAACATTCACCAGTGAACTCATCTAGCTCTAGCACTTTCTGTTTTAAAAGGTTATTATTTATTGATTCAAGTTTTAAATAGATATATGTCTATTCAGATTGTGTAGTTTTTGTATGAGGCTTGGCAGTTTCTCTGTATAGAAAATGGTTCATTTTATCTCAGTTTTCAAAGTTGTGACCATACCGATGTCCCCTCTCTCATTTCTTAGATTAGTAATTTGAGTATTGTCTATTTTTTCTTAGTTAGTCTGACTAGTTTTATGAATTTTATTGATCTTTTCAGAGAGTCAACTCTTGATCTTGTTGATTTTCTCTATTGATTTCCTGTTTTCAATTTCACTGATTACTGCTCTAAATCTTTTCTTCTGCTTACTTTGGATTTAATTTGTTCTTCTTGTTCTAGTTTTTCTAAAGTAGAAACTTAGATTACTGATTTAGTTGTTTCTTGTTTTGTAATATATACAATCAATTCCCTAAGTTTTTCTCTAAGTTATCTTTGCCACCATGCTTTCAATGCATCCCACAAATTTTGATAAGTTTTGTTTTCATTTCTATTAGGGCAAAATATTTTAAAACTTCTCCAATATTTCTGTTAGATCCGTGTGTTATTTAGAAGTGTTTTGTTTAACCTTCAGTATTTTGAGATTTTCCAGTTATCTTTCTGTTTTTAATTGCTAATTTAATTTCATTTTTGTTTGAAAGCATACACTGTACACATTCTATTTTTTTTAAATTTGGTGAGGTGTGTGTGGTTTATGGTGAATGAGCTTGAAAAAAAGTTTAATACTGTCATTGGATGAATTAGTTCTTGTATGTCAATTATATCTAGTTAATTAATAGTGTAGTTCAGTTCAACTATGTCCTTACTGATTTTCTGCCTGCTGGAGCTGTTTAGGATAGAAGAATGTTGAAGTTTTCATTTATAATATTAATTTCATCTACTTCTCTTTGCAGTTTTAGCAATCTTTGCCTCATATATTCTGATGTTCTGTTGTTAGATGCATACACATCAACGTTTGTTATGTCTTCTTGATGAATGGACCACTTTATCTATATATATAAAACCATAATATGCAAATAGACTGGACGACAGAACAATTGAACAACAAAACAACTGAACAACCGGTCACTATGATGTGCACTGACCACCAGAGGGCATGCTGATCATGGTGGGCGTTGGACACTGCAGAATGGTGGAGCAGGTGAGTGGGGGCACCAGACCAAGGCAGGGTGCCAGTCACTGTCATCAGAGTGAGCCTATGGTGGTCACTGAAAAATTTTTGCTCCCACATGCCATGGTCCCACCCAGCGTTCACACTTGCTGCCAGTGCAGGCCCCACTTGCACCCATTGCCAGCACCCAGAGCTGGTCCCGATTGCTTGGCACCATCAGCAAGTGGGAGCGGTGGCTGCCAGCCTAGATCACCCCTGAGGGCTTCTGCATGTCCCCCTGCTCCTGAGGGGCAATCGGGGCCGGCATCCACCACTTGGACCCGCTGACAGCACCAGCCCCGCTTGCACCCACTGCTGGTGCTGGCCCCAATCGCTCCATGCCATCAGTGGGTGTGAGCAGGGCTGGCGCCATCAGCACGTGGGAGCGGCGGCTATGGAAGTGGGACTGCTGGCAGACAGAGGACCAAGGGCTGCAGCGGGAGGTGCCAGGTGGATAGGCCGAGACCTGCCCCTGTGGCCACCACAGCCTTGCAGCCCACAGTTCCTTTCAAGGTGCACAAATTCATGCACTGGGCCCCTAGTCCTATAAAATAAAAGAGAAACATGCAAATCGCTGTCCTTCTGCTATGTTCAATCCACGCAAACAAGCCACACCCACCAGCCACACCCACCAGCCAATAAGAGTGACTATACAAATTAACCTGACAAAGATGGTGGCTAATTTGCATACACAGGTGTCAGGTGCCCCAGGAGGCAATGGTGACCACGGCCGCGGACTCCTGGGATCTTAAATGGCCCCAGGAGGGGAGGCCACCCATGCCTAGCCACATCCACAGGCTCCCAGGACTTTCGCCATTCGGGGAGCCTAGGCCGCCCGTGCCTAACGATGCCTGCAGGCTCCTGGGACCTTGCCAGTGGAGAGCGGGAGGTCTGGAGGACTTGGCAGAGCAGGAGATCACTGGACATAGAGCAGAGAGAGAGAAAGGGTGGCTTGGAGGGCACTCGTCCCTCTATTACCCCAGCTTCCTCATCACAGCTGGGGAAACTGACATCAGGGAGGAGGAAGTCCCAACCCCACAGAATCAGACAGAATCAGTCTTTAGTCAGACAGCTCTAAGCGGCCTGATAACCAGGACTCTCATTCACCTGCATCTCAGACCTTGACAGTAGAGAGATGGGACTATGTCTAAAGAACAACTGTTGATACAACGTAGCTCTGCAGCCGAAAGATGCTGGCGTTATCGACAGAAAGTATCTGCAGAGCAACGTGCGTCTGATCTTGAAAGAAGGCAGCACCTGCGACAGAATGTATCTGAATACCAGCCACTGGAAAACGTCGCTCTGATGCCAAAAAATGCAGGCGTTATCAACAGAAAATGTCTAAAGACCAACATGCCTTTGAAGTTGAAAGAAGGCAGTGGCAATGACAGAATATGTCTAGAGAACAGTCATAAACAAGTACTACCAATACCGGTAGGAACTGTCTTCTCAGTGAAAATGGAGTACATGACGATGCAATCCTCGAACATAGTTGTGGTGGAATGACTGTT
>NW_005364953.1:5708258-5714385 GCF_000412655.1 Myotis brandtii
CATGCGCAGAAGTTGTTATTTTGTGGAAGAGCCACACTCAAGGGGCCAAAGAGCCGCATGTTGCTCGCGAGCCAGTTTGCTGACCACTGCTCTAATTAATTCCTTTTCAATGTGCACTAATTTCGTGCACCAGGCTACTAGTCATCATATAATATCCCTCATTGTTTCTGATCATTTTTCTTGCTCTGAAGTCTGTTCTGTCTGAAATTAACATAGCTGATCTAGATTTTTTTTATTACTATATCTTAGTATATCTTTATTCTTTTACTTTTAATGTACCTATGTTTATATTTAAACTGGGTTTCTTTTTATTAAATATATTTTTATTGATTTCAGAGAGGAAGGGAGAGGAAGAGAGAGATATAAACATCAATGATGAGAAAGAACCATCCATCAGCTGCCTCCTGCACACCCTGCACTGAGGATCGAGCCTGCAACCCAGGCATTGTGCCCTGACTGGGAATTGAATTGTGGCCTCCTGGTTCATAGGTCGACACTCAACCACTGAGCCATGTAGGCTGGGATAAACTGGGTTTCTTGTAGACAATATATAGTAGGGCTTCGTTTGTTTACCCACTCTGACAATCTGTCTTTTAATTAGTATATTTAGACCACTGAAATTTAAAGTGATTATTGAATAGTTGGACTAACGGCTATCATATATGTTATTGTTTTCAATTTCTTGACTTTTTGTGCTTGTATTTTTTGTTTTCCACTTTTTTCTGCCTTTTTGTTTTAATTAAGCATTTACATTATTCCATTTAACTTTTTTTATCAGTATGTCAATTACACTTCTTTAAAAAATTTTGGGTGACTGCCCAAGATTTTGCAATGTACATTTATACCTATTCCATTTCTGCACTCAAATATTCTATGCTGCTTCATAGGTAGTGCAAGTACCTTATAATAACAAAATATTCCTAATTCTTCCCTCCCTTCACCTGAACCATTGCTGTCATTCATTTCAATTATGCATAAGTTATCATAAAGTACATCGTTACTATTATTTTTGAACAAACGTACTTATTAGATTCATTACAAATTAAAAAAATAAAGGATTTTATTTTTATCTTCACTTGTTCTTTTTCAAGTGTTCTTTTATCATATCATTTTCCTTTTCTCTGATGAAATTCTTTTAACATTTCTTGTGAGACAGATACACTAAAACAAATTTCCTTAATATAGTTTTTATTAAATGTATTGGTGTGGCATTGGTTAATATGATCATACTAGAGGCCCAATGCATGAAATTTGTGCAAGGGACTCGGCCCTGGCAGCCGCAGCAGCTACCGCAGCCCTCGCAGCTCCGGCTTTGTCCAGAAGGTCATCCAGAAGGACATCCGGAAGGTCGTTCAGCTGTCTGGTCTAATATGCATATTATGCTTTTATTATAGATAGGCTTCAGGTGTAGATTTATATATTACATGATCTGTATATTGCACTATGTGCCCACCATCCTAAGTTAAATCTTCTCCTATCACCATAAATTAGGACCCTCCTCAGCCCTCACCCCCTTCCCTTTGGCAACCATCACACTGCTGTTTGTGTCTGTGTCCATGACTTTTCAGTTTTATGTCCCACATATGAGTGAAATCATATAGTTCTTAGCTTTTTCTGACTGACATATTTCACTTCACATAATGTTCTCAAGGTCCATACATGTTGTTGCAAATGGTGCTATTTCATCCTTTCTTATGGCTGAATAGTATTCCATTGTGTATTTGTACCACATCTTCTTTATCCAGTCCTCTATCGCTGGACACTTTGGTTGTTTCCATGTCTTAGCCACCATGAATAATGCTGCAATGAACATAGGGGTGTGTATAGGTTTGTGAATACACGTTTTCAAGTTTTTGGGGGGTATATACCTGAGAGGGATTACTAGGTCATATGGTAGCTCTATTCTTAGTATTTTGAGGAATTGCCACACTGCTTTCCATAGTGGACTTATCAGTCTATATTCCCACCAGCAGTGAATAAGGGTTCCCTTTTTTCCACAACCTCTCCAACACTTGTTATGCCTATCTTGTTGATAATGGCCACTCTCATAGGTGTCAGGTGGTATCTCATTATAGTTTTGATTTGTATTTCCCTAATTGCTAGTGAGGTTGAACATGTTTTCATATTTCTATTGGCTATTATCTTCTCAGGAGAGGTGTCTGTACAGGTCCTCTGCCCATTTTTCAATTGGATTGTTTGCTTGTTTGGTGTTGAATTTTATGAGTTCTTTATATATTTTGGAAATTAAACCGTTGGCAGAGCTACTGTTTGCAAATATCATCTCCCATTTGGTTGGCTGCCTCTTTGTTTTGTTGTCAGTTTCTTGTGCTGTGCACAAGCTTCTCTGCCTGACATAGTCTCATTCATTTATTTTTTTCCTTTACTTCTCTTGCCTTTGAGGTCAAGTTCACAAAATATTCTTTACGACCAAGGGCCACACGTTTGATACCTATGTTTTCTTCCATGTAACTTATTGTTTTGGGTCTTATATTTGGGTCCTTGATCCATTTTGATTTTTTTTTTTTGCATGGGGACACATTGTAATCCAGTTTCATTTGTTTGCATGTGGCTTTCCATTTTTTCCAGTACCACTTATTGAAGTGACTATCTTTACTCCATTGTGTTTCTGGTTCCTTCGTCAAAAATTACCTGCCCATACACATATGGTTTTATAGGGTGTCCCAAAATTCACGCAAGAACTAATTTTGATAGAAAACACAGGTTTATAATTAAAAATTGTAAATTTTTTATTGATTCATAAAGAATACAGTATAGGGTTATGTATGGAATAGGATATTGGGCAAAATATCCACAACGTGTCACTGTTTGATGCGGATTTGGGGCTGGAGGCATCATCGGACCATTCTTCTTCGAAAATATGCCTGCTCAGGCAATAGCAGTTAATGGTGCTCACTATCGTGACATGATAATCCAGTTTTTTGTGCCTAAATTGTAAGATATGGATGTGGACATGTGGTTTCAACAACACAGTGCCACATGCCATACAGCCCGAGAAACAATTCAATTACTGCATGAGTCATTTCCTGGTCGTATAATTTCCCTTTCTGGTGATCAGAATTGGCCGCCCAGATCATGCGATTTAACACCATTGGACTTTTTTCTTTGGGGTTTTTTGAAGTCTAAGGTTTATGCCAGCAAGCCCATGACCACCCATGCCTTGAAGGAGGAAATTGAGCGCTGTATCAACGAAATTCAGCCACATTTATGCAAAACGGTCATGGAAAATTTCAACAAAAGAGTGCGTATGTGCCAGCAAAGCCGTGGAGGCCATTTACCCGATATGCTATTCCATACATAACCATACATAACCTAATACTGTGTATTCTTTGAATCAATAAAATATTTACAATTTTTAATTATATACCTGTGTTTTCTATCAAAATTACTTCTTGCGCGAATTTTGGGACAACCTTTATATGGGCTCTCTATTCTGTTCCACCAATCTGTGTGTCTGTTTCTCTGCCAATACTATGCTGTTTTGACTATCATAGCTCTGTAGTATAATTTGAGGTCAGGTAGCATGATACCTCCAGCTTCATTATTTTTTTCTCAGTATTGCTTTGACTATTTCAGGACTTTTGTGGTTCCATACAAAACTGATGATTTATTGTTCTATTCATTTTTTAAAAAAATAACTTTGGGATTTTGATGGGGATTTCATTAAATCTGTGTATTGCTTTGGGAAGTATGGCATTTTAACTATGTTGATTCTAAAATCCATGAACATGGGATATTTTTCCATTTTGTTGTATCTTTCTCAACCTTTTTTAATAATACTTTGCCCAGCCCACATGGCTCAATGGTTGAGCATCGACCTATGAACCGGGAGGTCATGGTTCGATTCCCTGTCAGGGCACATGCCTGGATTGTGAGCTCGATTCCCAGTAGGGGGTGTGCAGGAGGCAGCTGATCAATGATCTTCTCTCATCATTGATATTTCTTTCTCTTTCTCCCTCTCACTTCCTATCTGAAATCAATAAAAATAAAATAAAATAGAAAATTATTAAAAAATAATGCTTTGTAATTTTCAGTATATAAATCTTTCACATTCTTTGTTAAGTTTATTCTTATGTATTTCATTATTTTGGTTGCAATTGCAAAAATAATTTTTTTCATTTCTTTTTCTATTGCTTTGTTGTTAGTATACAGGAAGGCAATGGATTTTTGTACATTGATTTTGTATACTGCAACTTTACTGTATTTGTTTATTGTTTCTAATATCTTTTGGTGGAATCTTTAGGGTTTTTTTATACACAGAATCATTCTGTCTGCAAAAAGTGACACTTTTACTTCTTCCTTCCCTATTTTTATGCCTCTTATTTCTTTTATTTCTCTTGCCTTATTTCTCTAGCTAGGCTCCCAGCACTATTTTGAAGAAGAATAGTGAGAGTGGATGTCCTTCTCTTGTTCCTGATCTTAGAGGAAAAACTTCCAGTTTTTTATCATTGAATATGATGTGAGCTGAAGGTTTATCATATACTAGTGGCCCAGTGCATGAAATTCAAGCATGGGGGGGGGGTTTCCTCGGCCCAACCTGCTTAAACAGGCAGTAGGACATCCCTCTTGCATTCTGGGGCCACTGACTCCTAACCACTCACCTGCCTTCCTGCCCAATCACACCTAACTGCCTCTGCCTGCCTGCCTGATTGCCCCTAACCCTTCTGCCTGCCTGCCTGATCACCCCCAACAGCCCTCCCCTGCTGGCCTGATATCACCCACAACTTCTCTCCCCTGCCAGCCTGATCTCGCCCCCAACTGCCCTCCCCTGCCATCATGATCTCTCCCCCAACTGCCCTCCCTTACCAGCCTGATCACCCCTAACTGCCTCTGCCTTGGCCCCCACCACTATGGCTTTGTCCAGAAGGAAGTCGGACATCCAGAAGATGTCCAGCTGACCCAGTCTAATTAGTATATTACCCTTTTATTAGTATAGATAGATTATATAGGATAGGATTGCTTAAATGGTGGGGGAGAGCCTTTTTCAGCAGGAAGAGATGCTCTTGGCAGACAAAAATACATAACCCCTATATCTGGACTGATAGCCAGCCATATGCACTGTACTGCCAAACCAGTCACTAAAAGATTTAACCGCATTCTTACACCTTACACCAAACAGCTGTTGCCCTTAAAACCGCTCCTCAGCCCCCACCTTAGGTTCTGCCATCGCAGTTCACCCAGATTAGGTTCTGATTGTTCGATTTCTATGCCAGTCAGCATCAAAAGCTCCACCTCTTAGGCAGCCATTAGCTCCTTGCACTTCATCCAGATTAGGTTCTGATTGGTTGGTTTCTATGCCAGTCAGCTTCTCCAGGCCTATCTCTGGGCTTGATCAGAGAGGCGGGGCTGATCAGCAGCTGCCACAGAGGCCTGGAGAGAGAGAGAGGTGCAGCTGCTGGCCAGACCCAGAGAGAAAGAGAGAGGCAAGGGCTAATCAACAGCTGCCATGGAAGCTACAGATCAGACCCTGCTTCTCTCTCCAGGCCTCTCTTCAGGCCTGATCTGCAGCCCCCTTGGCAGTCAGTGCTGGGTCGCTGTGCCCACAGCAGTGGCAGTAACACTGACTGCAGGACTGACTTCTGGTCAGCCGAGCCTTTGGTCGTTTTGGACGTTATGGACCTTGGGTTTTTATATATTCGGACTAGAGGCCCAGTGCACAAAAATTTGTGCACTTGGGGGGGAGGGAGGGTCCCTCAGCCTGGCCTGTGCCCTCTCACAGTCTGGAACCCCTCTGGAGATAACGACCTGCTGGCTTAGGCCTGCTCCCGGGTGGCGGAGGGCAGGCCCAATCCCTAGGTGCAGCCCCTGGTCGGGCTCAGAGCAGGGTTGATTGGGGAGTTGGGGTGCCGCTCCCTGTCATGCACAGAGCAGGGTGGATCGGGAGGTTGCTATGCCACCCTCAGTCACACTCAGGGTAGGGCCGATTGGGGGTTGGGGCACCGCCCCCTGTCACACTCAAGGCAGGGTCGATGGGGAGGTTGCGGCGCCACCCCCTGTCACGCACAGAGCAGGGCCAATCAGGGGGTTGGGGCGCTGCCCCCTGTCACTCACAGAGCAGGGCCAATCAGGGGGTTGGGGCGCTGCCCCCTGTCACACACAGAGCAGGGCC
>NW_005364953.1:5714880-5723179 GCF_000412655.1 Myotis brandtii
TTTTTTTTATTCTGGGCCAGCTTTAGCTCTGAGGCTCCAGCTCTTAGGCTTCCGCTGCTGAAAGTAGGTATCTGGTTTGTTTCGGTTCAAAACAATATAACTCCAGCTCTGACTCCAGCTCTGAGATCCCAGCTCGCTGAAAGCTGGTTTCTGGGTTTTTTTTTATCTTCTATGTTTGTTACAATGTTCAAACTGCAGGCTCAGAGGCCTGCAAGGCAAGTGGGGAACTTTGGTTTCCTCCATCACTGAAGGAAGCAAGCCTCATGTTAGTTTCAAGCTTCCTGGCTGCCGGCCGCCATCTTGGCTAGCAGTTAATTTGCATATCGCCCTGATTAGCCAATGGGAAGGGTAGCGGAGGTACTGCTAATTACCATGTTTCTCTTTTATTAGAAAGGATGGCCTTTATTATGTTGAGGTACTTTCTTTCTATTCCTATTTTATTGAGTGTTTTAATCATGAATTGATGTTGTATCCTTTATTTTGTTAATGTAGTGTATTACTTTGATTGATTTGCATATGTTGAACCATCCTTGTACCTCTGGAATGAACCCAACTTGATCAGATGTATTATTTTGGAATGTACCATTGTATTTTATTTGCTAGTATTTTGTTTAGGATTTTTGCATCTGTATTCATCAGAGATATTGGTCCGTAGTTTCCTTTTTGTGTGTTAGCCTTGCCAGGTTTTGGTATCAGGGTTCTATTGGCCTCATAAAATATGTTAGGAAGTATTGCCACTTCAATTTTTTGGAAGAGTTTGAGAAGGATAGCTTTTAAATCTTCTTTGAATGTTTGGTAGAATGCACTGGTGAAGCCATCTGGTCCTGGACTTTCATTTTTGGGGGAGGTTTTTAATGGTTGTTTCAATGTCCTCACTGCTGATCAGTCTGTTTAGACTTGCCAATTCTTCATGATTTAGCCTAGGAAGATTATATATGTCTAGGATCTTATTCATTTCTTCTAGGTTATTGAATTTTGTGACATATAGTCTTTAATAATATTCTAGTATGATCCTTTGTATATCTGTGTTCTCTATGGTGACATCTCTCATTTCTGATTTTTTCATATGGATCTTTCCCCTTTTTTCCTTAGTGAGGCCAGCCAGGAGTTTGTCAATTTTATTAATCTTTTTAAAGGACCAGCTGCTTGTTTTATTTATTTTTTTGTACAGTCTTTTTGTTCTCTATTTCATTTAATTCTGCTATAATTTTTATTATTTCCTTTCTTCTGCTGACTTTGGGTTACTTTTGTTCTTCTTTTTCTAGTTCTTTAACATGTGATGTTGTTTACTTGGGAATTCTCTTGTTTCTAGAGATAGCCATGCCTCTGTATTGAGTAGGGGATTTTTGTTGAATTCTAGTTGGTTAACTTGTTGAATTTTTATAGGGAGAGGCCAAGGGGATCTCTCACTACACCATTCCTCTGATGTCACTCAAATTCCCTTAATATTTTTTTGAGAAAATCTTTATTACTCCTTTACCTTTGAAAGACAATTTTGTAAGATTCAGAATTCTGACTTTGTGTTTTCTTTCTTATCTACACTTTAAATATTCACTTCACTCTCCTCTTCCTTGCATGGTTACTGAGGAGGAATTGTATATAATTCTTATTTTTGCTCTCCTATAGGTAAAGACTTCATCCCATACCCCAGTTACTTTCAAATTCTGTTCTTTAGCTTTGATTTTGTGAAATTTGAATATAGTATGCCTAGATGTTGGTTTTTTGTTTGTTTGTTTGTTTTGGGTTTTTGTTTTTGCCAGTCATCCTGGATCTGTGGTTTGGTTTTTGACATTAATTTGGGGAAATTCTCAGTCATTATTACTTCAAATATTTCTTCTAGTATTCTTAATACCCATATGTTTCACCACATTTTCCCCACAGTTCTTGGATATCATGTTTCATTTTTAAGTCAATTTTCTTTTCACTTTTCATTTAAAAAGATTTTCTTGACATATCTTAATATCCAAGATTTATTTTTCCTCATTGCTGTTCAGTCTGCTTATAAATCTATCAAAGTGATTTTTCATTTCTGTTATAGTGTCAGCATTTTCTTTTTATTTCATCTTAAAATTCCCATCTCTGTTTATATTACTCAACTATTTCTGTGCGTTGTTGAATTTTTTAGCATATCAATCATAATTATTTTAAATTGCTTGTCTGATAATTCTAACATCCTGGCCATACTTGACTCTGATTTTAATGCTGCTCTGTCTCTTGAAACTTTTTTTTTGCCTTTAAGTATGCAAATTTTTATTGACAGTTGGACATGATATACCGGGCAAAAGAAAATGTGGTAAATGGACCTTTAGCAAAATTCCAGTAAATATGGGGAGAAACTGTTCTATAATCTGTGATTAGGTCTCTCAATCTTTTACTGAGCTTGTGCCCCTGAACTGTGAGCTTCATAAGTACTTTCATTCTCCCACCCATTTAGGTGGGACAAAGTGCTGCCTAGAGGGAGCTGGTGTTGGATATTTCATTTCTCCATGTCAGTTAGTCTTAGATGAAACTCCAATAAGTTAGGCTTTAGAATATTATTTTCTTTTAAGGCAGGCCTTTTAAAGAAAACAGAGTGCTCTGATATGTTCCAAAATGGTTATTTTTCCTCTCCCCTTGACAGATCATGAGGAGGTCTTTTTCTGATCTTAACTGCAAGATCCTGGTAAAGGTCCTGGTGGTAAAACTCACATAAGTGTGTGCATTCTCCCTCTAAGACTGGTACCTCCTGGAGTTTTTAACACTCAGATTTATTCACACCGATCCTGAAGCAATTTGCCAATTACAGTTTAAATTTTCCTACTCTGGTACTGGTTCCTGTTTAGGTTTCTATTTAGGGGTCTCTGCTCAGAAAGGTGCGATTGATATAAATGAATGGCTTTTTCTCTAATTTGGGGGGCTGCCTTGTGAGCTTAATTCCCTAATATGTCTCAAAAGAGTTGTTGGTTTTCAGTTTTTTACTTGTTAAGGTAGGATGATGGACAAAATCCCCAATGGACTGAAAATCAAATATCAAAATGTGGTTGGGGCTTGTTTGTGGGTTTTTTTATCTTCATGTAGCTTCCCTACTTCCAAAGTTACTATGATTTGCTTAGTAGCTTTGCTTTTGTGTCTGTCTCTCCAAGTAGAAAATGAAGGATAGTCCATGAAAGCATGAACTTGCATGTCTTCCTTACCATTGTATTCCTTTCATCTAAAACATGACTAGCACCCAGTAGACTCCTTAGTTATTACTTTTTTAATGAATAAATGAATGAGTCACTAAGGATTGCCTGAAATACAGGGAGTATTTGTGATTTAGTGTTTGTGTGATTTTGAGACTTAGTGTGTATTTTTACACTTATTTATCTTAGATATGACAATTTCCTTCAATGTAAATAACACTTTAAATATAATTTCAAAACTAAAGTCCATCAGTGTGCAGGCCAACATCAATAATAAGAGTTGCAAATCTCGTTTTTTGAGATAGGCCTGTAGAGCTATAAACTTCCCTCTCAGGACTGCTTTCATTGTGTCCCATAAGTTTTGGATTGTTGTGTTTTCATTGTCATTAGTTTCCAGGATGTTTTTACTCTTAAAAAAGATCTCATTGGTAACCCAATCAATATTTAATAACATGCTATTCAGCTTCCAAGTGTTTGAGTATTTTGGGTTGTTTTTATTGTAGTTTATTTCTAACATTATGCCATCGTGGTCTGAGAAGAAGCTTTTTATGATTTCAATCTTCTTGAATTTGGGGAGACTTTGCTTGTGACCCAATATGTGGTCTATTTTTGAATATGTCCCATGAGCACCTGAGAGGAATGTATATTCCATGGCTTTGGGGTGAAGTGTTCTGAAGATGTCAATTAAGTCCATCTGATCTAGTGAGTCATTTAGGATTGCTGTTTCTTTGCTGATTGTTTGTCTAGAGGATTTATCCAGTGATGTCAGTGGTGTATTAAAGTCCCCTACTATGATTGTATTGTTGTCGATCTCTCCTTTGATATCTTCCAGGAGTTTTTTTATGAATTTGGGTGCTCCTGCATTGGGTGCATATATGTTTACCAAGGTTATATCTTCTTGTTGTATTGATCCCTTTAGTATTATGAAGTGGCCTTCCTTATCTCTGGTTATGGCCTTCACTTTGAGATGTATTTTGTCCGATATAAGTATTGCTACCCCAGCTTTCTTTTCCTTTCCATTTGCGTGAAAGATATTTTTCCATCCCTTCACTTTCAGTCTGTGTGAGTCCCTTCTAATGAGGTGGGTCTCTTGTAGACAGCAGATGTATGGGTCATGTTTTTTTATCCATTCAGCCACTCGATGTCTTTTGGTTGGAGCATTTAGTCCGTTTACATTTAAAGTTATTATTGAAAGGTACTTGTTTGTAGCCATTTCTTTTTTTGTGTGTGTGGCTGTTTTCTTTCTGAGCTTGTTATTTCTTCTTTTTACACCAGTCCCTTTAGCATTTCTTGCATGGCTGGCTTGGTGGTGATAAACTCCCTTAGCCTTTTTTTGTCTGTGAAGCTTCTTATTTCCCCTTCAATTTTGAATGAAAGCCTTGCTGGATAGAGTATTCTTGGATTCAGTCCTTTGCTTTGCATCACTTTGTAGATTTCTGTCCATTCTTTTCTGGCCTGATGTGTTTCTGTTGAGAAATCATTTGATAATCTAATGGGAGATCCCTTGTATGTAACTTTCCGTCTCTCTCTTGCAGCCTGTAAGATTCTCTCTTTGTCCTGAACATTTGCCATGGTAATTATGATGTGTCTTGGTGTGGGTCTTTTCGGATTCACCTTGTTTGGGACTCTCTGGGCTTGTGTGACTTTTTTCTTCCCCACCTCAGGGAAGTTTTCTGATATTATTTCTTCGAATAGGTTTTCTAATCCATGTTCATCTTTCTGTTGTTCTGGCACCCCTATTATTCGTATGTTGTTTCGTTTCATGTTGTCCCAAAGCTCCCTTAGGCTCTCCTCCTGTCTTTTAATTTTTTTCTCCATTTGCAGTATAGTTTGGGTGTGTTTTGCTTCCTTGTCTTCTAATTCACTAATTCGGTCCTCCGCTTCTCCTAGTCTACTGTTGATACTTTCAATGGAGTTTTTTATGGCAGCTATATCACTCTTCATTTCTTCTTGGGCCTTACTTAAGTTGTTGATTTTTTCATCTGTTTCTTCTAGCTTCTTGCATATGGTATTGAATTTTTCATCTGATTCTTCTAGCTTCTTGCATATGGTATTGAATTTTTCATCTGATTCTTCTAGCTTCTTGCATATGGTATTGAATTTTTCATCTGATTCTTCTAGCTTCTTGCATATGGTATTGAATTTTTCATCTGATTCTTCTAGCTTCTTGCATATGGTATTGAATTTTTCATCTGATTCTTCTAGCTTCTTGCATATGGTATTGAATTTTTCATCTGATTCTTCTAGCTTCTTGCATATGGTATTGATTTTTTCCTCCGACCGGTGCATGTACTCTAGGACCCTTATTCTGAATTCTTTTTCCGTCATGTTGCATGCCTCTGTCTCACTTAGCTGCTTTTCTGGCGAGTCCTCCTTCTCTTTCCTTTGGGGGTTTCTTTGTCTACCCATGTTTGATCTCACTGACATATCTAGTTGTTGAGTCGTTCAGTGGCTGCTCCCTGGGTGGCAGTGGCTCCTCGGGCTGTGGTTGCTCCTTGGGCGGTTGTGGTAGCAGTGGCTCCTCCGTTGATAGCAGGGCCTCTGGTGGGTGCTGTTCACAGCTGTGGTGGCTCTTCTGGCAGGTGGAGGGAGGCTTCACACACAGTAACTGTTCCCCAGACAGAGCGTGTGGAGATCAGGAGGCCGCTGTTGCTTGAATCTGCTGCGTTGATTTAAAGGCACAAAATACAACACAACAAGGCACAACGTACCAGGCACTGAACACGAATGTATTTACGATATCAATAACCCCAAATAAAGGTGGCCACCCGAGCTAAGAGAGTTAGGAGATAAGGAAGAAAGAAGAGAAAAAGGTAGAAGAGAAAAAAGAAAGAAAGAAAAAAGAAAAAAAAAGGAGTGCAAGAATAAAATTGGAAAAAGGGAGGGAAAAAAAAGAAGAGGAAAAAAAAAAGTAAGAGAGAAAAGAGAGTGAAGTATAAGAGGGGAAGAGACTATTTATATGAGGAGAAAACTCCTATAGAACCGCCACTAATACCAACAATTTACAGCAGCAGATTCCTGGAGATGAATACAAACTACAAACAACCAATAATATCAAGCGACGCAAGGGAAAACAGAAGCACAGAAATAACCGGGGGGCGGGGGGAGAAAAATAAAAAGAATAAGCAGACTAACCTCACAAACGATCCTAAAAAAACCCCCAATATACTCGTCAATCGAGCAAACAACAATAAACAATAGAGAGAGAAAAGAAGAAGAAGAAGAAAAAAATTTGGATAGTGAAGGAAGATAAGGGAAAGGTGTATAAGGATTTAGAGCAGGGGATTGGACATAGGGTATATAAGTAGGGTGAAATTTTGACAGGGGGTAAAAAGAATAGGGAAAATCTAAAGCTGGAGTAGGGTAAGAGAAACAGGACAACAAAAGGGAAAAAGTGGGGAAGAGGGTTTAGCACAGAGGCAAATTGAGGTAGAGAAAAATGTTGCTAAAGGAACGATGAAAATAGAATGGAGGACATTAGTCCCAAAATAAAAAAATAAAAAAAATAAAAGAAAAGAAAATGATGTCAAGGGCAGGGAAAAAAAAAGACATATGTAATACTCTTTGTAATACTTTAAGCAATAAAAAAAGAGTTGCAAATCTCTCCATCTATGGCTGTACATTTAATCAGAATTAACTGTAACAATTGTGACTGGAGGCAATCTCTGTTGGATTCAGTTTCTTAAAAAGTAAATAAATGCAAAGCCAACAATGGGAAGCAGTACTGGATAAATTTTAAAAGTGAGTACCAAAAAATAGGTTATTGTTACATAGCACCGGATGATTTCATGTAACCCAGTAGGTCTTCCACTGCTTGCTGAGAGAACATTCATCTCTAACTTTAGAAATCCTGAAAGACCCATATTGATAGAGTTTAGCATTGTGATTCTGGGCACAGTCAGTTGCCAAGTTTCAGTTGAGCTACTCTTTAGCAACCTATCCAAACACTGACCTTTTCATTATCATTGTAGCTTGCTTGTTTGTTTCCTCCAATGTGTGACTTTCAGTGTTATTTACTTATAATGGTTTCTGGATTTCTGCATGAAATGTACTACTACAGACATAAGAAAAGAGACAGAATAGTAATGATTGTCATATATTTTAAAAATAAGAATTTCTTTTTTTAAAACAAACTGAGTGTCTCCTTGTAATAAGCAGTTTTATTAATTGTGATATTTGAGAGAAGATTATTTTTTGGCACATATAAGAATTTTATTTGAGAGCTTCATCAGAAAAATAACAAGAAAAGAAATAATTTTTAGAGGAAGCTGCTATCCAACTTACATTACTAAATATTGAAAAGTTCACAGAATAGAATGTTCCAAGTCACATTCAATTTTTCCTTTGCAGTTCAGGCTATTCCCACTTCCTGATTTTTGGTGATCCCCATGTAAAACCCCCAGGGCTGGACCTCTATAATTGGGGCACCATTTCTTTCTTTCTTTTTTTCTGGGGTCCTTTTATTTATTTATCTATTTTTAATTTCTTTATTGATTAAGGATTACATATGTGTCCTTATCCAACCATTATCCCCCAACCCCCCCCCCACTCATGCCCTCACCACCCAGGTGTCTGTGTCCATTGGTTAGGCTTATATGCATGCATACAAGTCCTTTGGTTGATCTCTCCCCCTTACCCTCACCCTCCCCTACCTTCCCTCTGAGGTTTGACGGTCTGATCGATGCTTCTCTGTCTCTGACTCTGTTTTGGTTCATCAGTTTCTGTTGTTCATTATATTCCATAAATGAGTGAGATCATGTGATATTCATCTTTCTCTGACTGGCTTATTTCAATTAGCCTAATGCTCTCCAGTTCCATCCATGCTGTTGCAAATAGTAAGAATTCCTCGTTTTTTACCCCAGAGTAGCATTCCATTGTGTAGATGTACCACAGCTTTTTAATCCAATCATCTGCTGATGGGCACTTAGACTGTTTCCAAATCTTAGCTATAGTGAATTGTGCCACTATGAACATAGGGGTGCATAAATCCTTTCTCACTGGTGTTTCTGGTTTCTTGGGATATATTCCTAGAAGTGGGATTGCTGGGTCAAATGGGAGTTCCATTTTTAGTTTTTTGAGGAAACTCCATACTGTTCTCCACAGTGGCTGCACCAGTCTGCATTCCCACCAGCAGTGCA
>NW_005364953.1:5723674-5725973 GCF_000412655.1 Myotis brandtii
GCTGTTTTGAGAACAGTGGCTTTGTAATACAGCTTGATATCTGGTATTTATATCCCACCTACTTTGTTCTTCTTTCTCAGGATTGCTGCAGCTATTCAGGGTCTTTTTTTATTCCAGATGAATTTTTGGAAAGTTCGTTCTAGTTCTGTGAAATGTGCTGTTGGTATTTTAATGGGGAGTGCATTGAATCTATAGATTGCTTTGGGTAGTGTGGACATTTTAATGATGTTGATTCTACCAATCCATGAACACAGTATGTTCTTCCATCTGTTTATGTCTTCCTCTATTTCTTTTTTCAGTATCCTGTAGTTTTCTGCGTACAGGTCTTTTACCTCTTTCGTTAAGTTTATTCCTAGGTATCTTAATTTTTTTGGTGTGATGGTAAATGGGATTGCTTTTATAGTCTCTCTTTCTGTAAGTTCACTATTGGTGTATGGAAATGTTATAGATTGATTGGTGTTAATTTTGTATCCTGCTACATTGCTAAATTCATTTAGTAAGTCTAATAATTTTTTGATAGAGTCTTTAGGGTTTTCTGTGTACCGTATTATGTCATTTTCAAATAAGGACAGTTTTACTTCTTCTTTTCCAATTTGTATGCCTTTTATTTGTTCTTGTCTGATCGCAATGGCTAGTACTTCTAGTACTATGTCAAACAAGAGTGGTGAGAGTGGGCACCCCTGTTTTGTTTCTGTTCTTGAGAAATTGTGCTTAAAATTCTACTGATGATCATCCTCTCTCTCAGACTAAAGTTATCAAATCCTTATTTAGTAATGAAGTTAACTTGGTCTTTAACTCCTTAAGAGGTTTATAGTATATTGTATATTAATGACATGTGTCTTAATCTATAATTCATAGTTAAAAACAAATGAAGAATTTGCTCATGGATTTTAGTCTTTTTTAATTAATTATATCAAATTTTATTTGTAATCAAGTTTATTGATTACAAGTAAGGCCAAAAGTGCTGTCATTACTGCTTGTGATTAATTCACTTTTATTAATTTTCTAGAAGTTTTTCTAAGTGCAATCAAAAAAACTATTTATGAGGACATCAATTAGCGATTTTTCTTCCATGTTATGATCAATAGTGTAGCAATTGATTGTATCAAACAATGAGCCAATCTGACAGAACTGAACCTACAAGTCACAGTCTAGTTTTGGCTATTAAAAATAAATCTTCAAATTAGTGTAAAAAGATCATATTGGTATGATTTCACTAGGTTGTGCAGTTTAACAAATAACCATATATTCTCAGAGGCTTAAAATAAATAAATATTTCTTACTTATATAGGGTTAGAGCTCCCCTATAACACTTTGAGTTCTCTTAAATTTTGCTGGCATGCTAGCCTCACTAGACTCTAATGGGTCAGTATATGCTAGACTCAACTAGGTTTGGCTAAATGTGTCTCCACAAATCTTCCCATTCAGAAATCTACACTGAAGTAACGTATCTATTATCTGGCACATGACTGAGAGCCATACCTTTTAATGATTGAGAGCAAAAGGGCTATAGACCACACAATAGTATTTAAAACTTCTCTTCACATGCAGCAAATGTCACAAGCTATGACCAAACTCAATAGGGTAGAGAAACAAGGCAAGGACAAGGATGAAAAAAATGCTAATTTTAATCTACAATGAAAATTTACATACCAACACAAACCTCTTTGTTTCTAATTTTTATCCCTTTACATGGAAAATAACTATTTTTAGAATAGAAATGTTGCCAGTTATAACATTATATGCAAAGATAAAAAATAAACACCAGATATTTTTGTTTCCTAACTCCCAAAAATGTTATTGGTTGCTGCCAGAGAGAGACAGAAAGTTACATACAAGGGGCCTCCCATTACAATATCAACTGATTTCTCAACAGAAACACACCAGGCCAGAAGGGAATGGACTGAAATATACACAGTGATGCAAACCAAGGGACGGAATCCAAGAATACTATACTCAGCAAGGGTATAATTCAAAATTGAAGGTGGAATCAGGAGCTTCACAAACAAAAATAGGGCTAAAAAGAGTTTATTACCACCAAGCCAGCAATGCAAGAAATGCTGAAGGGATTGCTGTAAAAAGAAGACCAGAAAGGCAAGAAGAAACACAAATATTAAGAATAAAAATGGTGACAAACCAGTACTTATCAATAATATCATTAAACATAAATGAATTTAATGCCCCAATCAAAAGACATAGGGTAGCTGAATGGATAAGAAAACATAACCCATATTTTTGCTGTCTGCAAGAGACCCACCTCAGAACAAAGGATTCACACAGACTGAGAGTGAAGGGATGG
>NW_005364953.1:5726148-5727956 GCF_000412655.1 Myotis brandtii
AGGAGCACCAAAATACATAAAACAACTTCTGGAAGATATCAAGGGAGAGACTGATAGCAATACAGACATAGTAGGGGACTTTAATATCCCGCTGACACCACTGGATAAATCCTCTAAGCAAAAAATCATCAAGGAAACAGCAATCCTAAATCACTAGATCAGATAGACTTAACTGATATCTTCAGAATATTTCACCCCAAAGCCACAAAATATGCATTCTTCTATAGTGCACATGGGACATTTTCAAAGATAGACCACATATTAGGACACAGGGAAAGTCTCTTCAAATTCAAGAGGATAGAAATCATAACAAGCATCTTCTCAGATCACAATGGCATAAAACTAGCAATCAACTACAATAAAAAAAATGAAACAAAATTAAACACTTGGAGACTAAATAGCACGCTATTAAACAATGACTGGGTTACGAAAGAGATCAAAGAAGGAAAAAAAACATCCTGGAAACAAATGATAATGAAAACACAACAATCCAAAATCTATGGGACACAATGAATACAGTCCTGAGAGGGAAGTTCATCTCTCTACAAGCCAACCTCAAAAAACAAGAAAAAAATGGTAATAAATTATCTAACCCTGTAACTCAAAGAATTAGAAATAAGAAATTAGAAATAAGAAAAGCCCAGAGTGAGCAGAAATAAGGAGATAATAAAAATCAGAGCATAAATAAATGACATAGAGACCAAAAACAAAAAACAAAAACAAAAACAAAACAAAGCAACAGTAACAACAAAAAAAATACAAAAAAATCAATGAAACCAAGAGCTGGTTCTTTGAAAGGATACACAAGATTGATGAACCTCTATCCAGGCTCACCAAGAAACAGAGAGGACCCAAATAAACAAAATAAGAAAAGAAAGAGGTGAAATAACAACTGACCCTACTGATATACAAAGGATTGTAAACAAACAAACAAAAAATATTACGAACAACTCTACTCCAGCAAACTGGACAACCTCGATGAAATGGACACATTCTTGGAAAAATACAAGCTTCCAAAACTCAATCAGGGAGAATCAAAAAACCTGAATAGGCTGATAATTACTGATGAAATTGAAACAGTAATCAAAATGCTTCCAGCAAACAAAAGCCCTGGGTCAGAAGGCTTCACAGGGGAGTTTTACCGAACATTCAAAGAACTAAAGCCAATCCTCCTCAGACTATTCCAAAAAATTCAAGAGCAAGGCACACTTCCAAGCTCTTTCTATGAAGCCAGCATTAAGTATCATACCTCAACATAATAAAAGCCTTATATGACAAACCTACAACCAACATCATATTCAATGGGCAAAATCTAAAACCATTTCCCTTAAGAACAGGAACAAGATAGGGATGCCCGCTTTCATGACTCCTGTTCGCTATAGTACTGGAAGTGCTAGACAATGCAATCAGACAAGAAGAATAAATAAAAGGCATCCAAATTGGAAAAGAAGAACTAAAATTGTCATTATTTGCAGATGACATGATGTTGTACATAGAAAACCCTAAAGACCCCATTAAAAAATTATTAGACTTAATAAATCAATTTGGAAATGTAGCAGGATACAAAATTAATGCAAAAAAATCGATGGCATTTTTATACACCAACAGTGAAATCAAGGAAAGAGAGATTTAAAAAAGCAATCCCGTTTACCATGGCACAAAAATATAAGATATCTAGAAATAAACTTAACTAAGGAGATAAAAGACCTCTACTCAGAAAACAATAGGACATTGAAAAAAGAGATAGAGGAAGACATAAACAGATGGAAGAACATACTGTGTTCATGGATTGGTAGAATCAACATCAT
>NW_005364953.1:5728668-5729014 GCF_000412655.1 Myotis brandtii
AAAAGGAAGATAAACAACCCAATCAAAAAATGGGCAACAGACCTAAATAGATACTTTTTGAAAGAAGACAGAAGGAAGGCCAAAAGACATATGAAAACATGCTCAAAGTCACTAATCATCTGAGAAATGCAACTCACACCTGTCAGAATGGCTATCATCAACAAATCAACAAATGACATGTGCTGGCGAGAATGGGGAGAAAAGGGAACCCTCGTGCACTGGTGGTGGGAACGCAGACTGGTGCAGCCACTGTGGAGAACAGTATGGAGTTTCCTCAAAAAACTAAAAATGGAACTCTCATTTGACCCAGCAATCCCACTTCTAGGAATATATCCCAAGAAACTAG
>NW_005364953.1:5729549-5737898 GCF_000412655.1 Myotis brandtii
GGATAACCACTATACAATACCTTAGTTAATAAAATAAAATAAATAAAATAAAATGTTATTGGTTAATATATCTAACCCTTCTTAAATATATGTATTTTTAACCTATAACCTCTTGTTTCATTTTAATGGAATTTTTGTAGTTTTCATTTATTTATTTATTTATTTACCTTTGAAAAGAAAATTTTGTGTATTTAGAAACAACTTCAGAATAACCAACTGATACAGCAGAAACCTATTTAAGAATTGATTAGATAAGTATTGATGTTACTATATCTAAAGCAATAGTTCATTGATACATTTTATTATCCGTTTATTACACACAAATATTGTTTAAATATTTCACTTGGTTGTGTTCCTAAAATGTGCCCAAGACTATATGATGTTCCTCAACAGTCAATGGGTCTATTATGACAGACTATATTATAACATGGTGTATACAATTTGGAATAGAAAGATACATATGATTATATGTTATCCTTAAAAATTTGCACAGTGAATTAGTTTTTTCACTTTTCCCTCTTTCATAATTTTCTTCTTATTTTTAAAACACAACTACTAAACATGTAACTACATATAGCACTGTACTGAAGACACACACACACACACAGAGCAAGTGTGCACAAGAGAAAGAGAGAGAGAGAGAGAGAGAGAGAGAGAGAGAGAGAGAGATTTTTACTCCGTGAGATCTTATCATTCTTATTACCCAATACCCATTTCTGGATTTGTCCTCCTCTTGCAAATAGTCTTCCTATCAGTTTTCTGCTTGCTTTGGTTTAGCATAAGGCATAACAAGACAAACATAAGAAAGAAATATCTGTGCATGAGCACACACAGAGGAAACTGACATAGCTGTAAAAGTGACTAATGCTAATAATTTGGAGCTATTTTACTTTGTCAACTAAAAAATAAAATCATTCTCTTTCCTGCTTGTCTGAAAAGTCATAAGAGCCCATCTGTGTACGGTTCACACAGTCTGCCACCATTCTGAGTATTCCCAGAAATAATGTTCAGTAGAAAGCCCACCCGTCCCATTCACTCTACATGAAAGGGTATTGAATGCCACTAGACCTGCGGTGAGTGACTTTTTGCTCCTCATTTAATCACAGCAAGAGTTGTTTTCACACAGCAAGGGATAGGAGATTTTAAAACTATTAAAAGCATACTTTCCAGAGAAATTTGAAAAAACAATTGTAAAAACTAGTGGAAATTATCCAGTAAAATAATAGTAAAGCTATAAGCAGAAACCACAGGCCTAAGAACATTGTTTGTCAACATGGTATGTGGGACTCTTCACTTGAGACATAAGAACAAATCCAAATACTAAAAACCAAATCTGAATTGGAAATAGGAAATAACAAATAAATAATATTTCAAGAAAGTTAAAATACATTACTAAAGTAATGAATTATATTAATTTAGTGCTTTTTCTTCATGTTGAACAAGTTAGGACATTATATTTGCAACACAATATTATGGTAACTTTTTTTTCTTTTCTCCTTTGTTTTTTGCTTCTCCTCCTACATATTTTTTATATTATAAGTTTTGTGAGGCTCTGGCCGATGTGGCTCACTTGCTTGGCATATAGTCCCCTGCACAGAAAGGTTGCTGTTTCATTCCAGGTCAGGGCACATGCCTGGTTGTGGGCTTGATCCCCCAGTAGGGAGCATGAAGAAGGCAGAGGATTGATGTTTTGCTCTCACATCTCTCTCTCTCTCTCTCTCCCTTCCTCTCTCTCTAAAAATCTTAAAAATATTTTTTAAAGTTTTGTGCCAAGTGAATGAATAAACAAACCAAGAAAGAGTTAATTACTCATATATTTTCAGTTTCAAATTTTTCCATTCTTAAAAGTATTGAGAAAACAAAGCAAACAGTGAGAATTAACTTTTTTGGAAGTTAACCAAAACCTTGAAGAAACCCAACCGTTTATAGCAACCCATTTTTTAAAAAAATGGTTAAAAATTAATAAGAAGAATGAGCTCTGAAGAATTTTAACTTACGCTAGTCTAATCCTAAACTCCCCAGCTTAGAAGCCCCATTAAAAATAACACACACATTACCAGTCCTGGAGGAACCAAAATGGACCTTATTTTCAAAGAATTTTTATTATTTGATCTGTCTGGTGGCTCACAGGAAGAACTTGAAACAAATTGTATTTTGCCCAGATCAGAACTTATGCAGTGCTTAAAGCCACTATTGGGGTTGGAGTGGGGGATTGTTTGTTGAAACATTTTCAGGCAAAAATTTTAGTCACTGATGCCTTAGGCCAGTGATGGCGAACCTATGACACACATGTCAGAGGTGACACGTGAACTCATTTTCTTTTGGTTAATTTTTCTTTGTTAAATGGCATTTAAATATATAAAATAAATATCAAAAATATAAGTCTTTGTTTTACTATGGTTGCAAATATCAAAAAATTTCTATATGTGACATGGCACCAGAGTTAAGTTAGGGTTTTTCAAAATGCTGACACGCCGAGCTCAAAAGGTTCGCCATCACTGCCTTAGGCAATGGATATTAGTTGAGATAAACAAGACTAACCAAAAAGCTTGGGAGGAAATGTAGGGGAACAAGGTGTACATAAGGGTTTTAAAAAGCTCTAATACAGTGGGCATTCCCAGGGTTGTGCACATGTTAAGGAAAGACCTGAGAATACTCAGAACTCTGAACTCTGGTCGACCTTCATGCTCTACATGAGCAAGAAATAAATGCTGAGACAGAGTTGTAAACTTCCCAGTTGAGTGTTAAAGGAGTGACCCAACTTTCACATAGAGACTCTCCACAAAGTCTGGGAGGGATTTTGCTTATAAGAATTTAAGAAAAGTAATGTCTAATCATTAGCTGATTATTAGGCTAATAAGTCAAAATTTTCAGTGACCAAACAAGAATACAGACTTTACAGAATTAGTTCAGAAAAGTTACTAAGCAAAACAAACAAACAAAAAATACAACAACAAATAGCAATTAAAGAAAAATCTGGGCAAAAGGAGAATCTAATTTCTAGAGTTGTGCATTATAATATTCAAAATACATTGTTTTCAACAAAAATTTCCAATAACTGCAAGGAAATGAGTATAGGTTACACACAAGAAAAAAGAAGCAATCAGTAGAAACCATTCTTGAAGAAGGAAATATGCAAGAAAGTATCAATGTAGGGTTTTTTAAATGTACCCTTAAAGTGGTAGGATTTCTGTTATGTATATTTCACTACACTTTTTAAAATGTATTTTTAAATTGATTTTCAGAGAGGAAGGGAGAGGGAAATAGAAGCAACAATGATGAGAGAGAATTATTGATTGGCTGCCTCCTGAATGCCCCCCACTGGGGATCGAACCTGCAACCTTGACATGTGCCCTGACCAGGAATTGAACCATGGCCTCCTGGTTCATAGGCCAATGCTCAACCACTAAGCCATGCTGTCCAGGCCAAAATCAATTATATTTCTATACATTAGGCAATGAACTATCCAAAAATGAATTAAGAAAAGAGTATCATTCAAAATAGCATAAAAAAGGGAATAAATTTAAAGAAGGAAGTGCAAATGGTTTACACTGCAAGCTAAAAATTGTTGAAAGAAATAATAAAAGACTTCAGTAATGGAAAGTTATCTTATTTTGATAGATTGGAAGAAAATATCATTAAGAAGAAAATACCAGACAAAGTCATCTCCAGAATCAAGCAATCATTATAAAAGTTCTCACTGAGATTTTGAAAAATGACAGCTGATCCTAAAATTCATATAAAAATACAAAATACCTCAAATAGTCACACAATCTTGCAAAATAAAACAAAAACATAAAGTACTCACATATCCTGATTACAAAACTTACTACAATAGTCCTCTCTTATCTGTAGTTTTACTTTCTGTAGTTTCGGTGACCTGTGATCAACCTGGGTTTCAAAATTCTATATAATAAAAGCCCAGCGACCAAACGGCGGAACAACCAGAATGACCAGTCAACCAGTTGCTATGATGCGCACTGACCACCAGAGGGCAGACACTCAATGCAGGAGCTGCCCCCTGTTGGTCAGCGCACTACCACAATGGCAGCACCACTTGGCTGACCGGGATGAGCAGCTGCTCCCGCTATGAACCCTGGGCCGACAGGCAATCATCACCTCCTTGCCCCAGGCTCCTCCTCCTTGCTCCCTGCTGCCTCCTCTGGATGTCCGCAGGCCAAGCAGCACTGCCCATGGGCTTGCAGAGCTGACCCTGGAGGTTGGGAGGTGGGTTTGTGGCCGCCGCTGGACTGAGGCCTACTCCGCTGCCTCTTAGTGCTATAGTCCCTGGGCCCGGCCCCAACTGGGTCTCCTGGAGAGGCAAGTGCTCCGGCTTCATGGAAGATTCCAGACCAGGGAGCAGCCATTCAGAGGGTGGGTCCACAGCAGCTCGGCAGACCAGGATGAGCAGCGCTCCCACAGCAGACCTATCACCGCAGGCCATGCCTCCCACCAGTGCACAAATCCCATGCACTGGGCCTCTAGTATTAAACAAAAAATTCCAGAGTAAGTAAATCATACATTTTAAAATTATGTGCCATTATGAGTAGTGTTATGAAATCTCACAACATCCCACTCCATTCCATTTGGAATGTCATAATCCTTTTTTTCCTCCTGGTGTATACATTCTGTATATGCAACCCACCTGTTAGTCATTTAGTAGACATCTTGGTTATCAGATTGACTTATCATGGTATTGCAGCATTTGTGTTCCAGTAACCTTTATTTTATGTAATAATTAGAGGCCTGGTGCATGAATTCATGCACCATGGGGTTCCTCGGCCTGGCCTGGGGGATCGAGCCGAAACTGGCTCTCTGACATCCCCCGAGGGGTCTCAGAATGTGAGAGGGTGAAGGCCATGCTGAGGGACCCTACTGGTGCACAATTGGGGCCAGGGAGGGATACGGCAGGTTGGCCAGCCAGGGAAGGACCACAGGAGGGCTCCAGGGCATGTCCGGCCCATCTTGCTCAGTCCTGATCAGCCAGACCCCAGCAGCAAGCTAACCTACCAGTCGGAGTATCTGCCCCCTGGTGGCAGTGCACATCATAGCGAGTGGTTGAATGGCCTTAGCATATCATTAGCATATTACACTTTGATTGGTTGAACAGATGACCGGACACTTAGCATATTAGGCTTTTATTATGTAGGATGAGCCCAAAGAGCAAGAGTGGTGATGCTGGCAATTCATATATGCCAAAGAGAAACCATCAAGTGACTCCTTTAAATAAAAAGGTGAAAAGTTCTTGACTTAATAAAGAAAGAAATTGGCCCTAGCCAGTTTGGTTCAGTGGATAGAGTGTCGGCCTGCAGATTGAAAGGTCCCAGGTTTGATTCCAGTTAAGGGCACGTACCTCGGTTACAGGCTCCTCCCTGGTCCAGGCCTTGATCAGGACTCATGCTTGAAGCAACCAATCAATGTGTTTATCTTACATTGATATTTCTTTCTGTCTTCCCCTCTCTCTTCCACTCTCTCTAAAAAGTAATGGAAAAATATCCTCCAGTGAGGATTTAAAAAAATTGTATGCTAAGGTTGCTAAGATCTGCCATAAAAATGACTCTTCTATCTGTGAAATTGTGAAGAAGGAAAAAGAAAATTGTGTTAGATTTGCTGTTGCACCTCAAACTGCCAAAGTTATGGTCACAGTGCATGTGATGGAAAAGGCATGAAATTTGTGGGTGGAAGACATGAACAGAAAATATGTTCCAAATCACTGACTGCAACATGTTGCACCAGAAAGCATTGAGCCTATACAAACATGGCAGGTAGGCATAAGTATTTTTTTCTCCCTTTATAGATAGTTACTTGCTCCTTGACCATTGGAAATACTGTACTTACCTCATTTAAATACCTTAGAATTATTATTGAAAATGAATTAATCATATATGTGTCTGTCTAACTATCATCTACCTACTTATCTGTTTATCTATTATATATCTATCTAATCTATCTATATGTGTTTAGTATTGATCAACCTAGAGATGTATTAATTTTATCATTGTTTTCAAACAGCTTTTGGTCTCATCAATTTTCTCTACTATTTGTCCATCTTCTATTTTTAAATTCCACTCTAATATTTATTAGAGTCTAATACATCCACTTACTTTGTGTCAAATTTACTATTTTCTAGCTTCTTAAGTTAGAAGCCTCAATCATTTAAACACTGTCTTTTCTAATCCTATATAATAAAAGCCTAGGTGCAACCACACATGACATTGTCACAAGACAACGTTGCGTGTGGTTGCACCTAGGCTTTCATTATATAGGACAAGATGGCTGCCACAAGATGGCCAGCAGGAGAGGGCAGTTGTGGATAATCAGGCCAGCAGGGGAGGGCAGTTTTGGGCAAACAGGCCAGCAGTGGAGGGCAGTTGTGGGCGATCAGGTAGACAGGGGAGGGCAGTTGTGGGCGAACAGGCTGGCAGGGGAAGGCAGTAGGGGGTGACCAGGCCTGCAGGGGAGGGCAGTTGGGGGCAACCAGGCCTGCAGGGGAGGACAGTTGCAGGGGACCAGGCCTGCAGGGTCTTGGGTGCCTGCGGCCAGCCAGAGGGAGGGAAGCCCAGGTTCCAGGTGCCTGCGACTGGCCAGAGGAGGGAATCCTGGGTCCTGGGTGCAGGGCAAGGCAAAGGTGGTTAGGGGTGATCAAGCCAGCAGGGGAGCAGTTAGGGGCAATCAGGCAGGCAGGCAGAGGTGGTTAGGGGTGATCAGGCAGGCAGGCAGAGGGGTTAGGAGCCAGCGGTCCCAGATTGTGAGAGGCAGTCGGACATACCCCAAGGGGTCCCAGATTGGAGAGGTTGCAGGCCAGGCTGAGGGGCACCCCCCTCCTGTGCACTAATTTCGTGCACCAGGCCTCTAGTTAGTCAATATCAGCCCGGCCTGCACCCTCTTGCAATCCGGGACCCCTCAGGAGATGTCCAACTGCCAGTTTAGGCCCGATCCTTAAACCGGCAGTCGGACATCCCTCTCACAATCCAGGACCACTGGCTCCTAATCACTCACCTGCTTGCCTGCCTGCCTCATTGGCCCTAACCACTCGCCTGCCTGCCTGACTTCCCCTAACCACTCGCCTGCCTGCCTGATCACTCCTAACTGCTCACCTGCCTACCTGGCTGATCGCCCCTAACCGCCTCTGCCTCAGCCCCTGCTGCAGCAGCTTCATCCAGAAGGACATCCGGAAGGTCCTTTGGCTGTCTGATCTAAGCATATTACACTTTTATTATTATAGATTGTATACCTGAAACCTATATAATTTTAGTGACCAATGTCACCTCAATAAACTCAATAGTGTTATTTTTTTTAATGAGAGGTTCTCAAACTTTATCATGGATGAGTATCAGAATCTTCTGAAGGGCTTTTTAAGTCACATATGCTTAGTCCAACCTACAAAGTTTCTGATTACATAGTGATGTTAGTGTTGCTTGTATAAGGACCATATTTTGAGGACCACTGTATTAATGTTATGAGTATTTGTGATGTGTGATGGAGGTGTTAGCTAATGCTACAGTGGTACTCGTTTTGCAACATAAATACATTAAATTAATGATGTATACCTTAAACTTACACAATGTTATCTGTCATCTATATCTCAATAAAATATTATGAGTCTGGTCGGAATGTTAGCATTACATTGAAATAAAGTAAAGGTAAAATACAAGCTAGTATGTAATTAAATTTAAAAAAAGATCTGCATCTTTTATATTTGTTAAGATTGAAAAAAGTAAACTGTAATTTACATATTTTACTTTTATATTTGAGATGGCCATTCTACTATTTTGAAAATGTTTTTTAATGGATAGACAAAAGACCTGCTAAATATGACAACATAATCTTTTCTGTGGGTAGGTCATATCACATCCTGGACCTCATTTTCTTTATTATACAGAATACCTGCTTTGTTTTCATCAAAGTTTTGTTTTGAGAGTCAAATAAGACAGTTAGCTTTTTTAAATCTTTATAATGAAGAGAATGAACTAGATCAGCCGTGGGCAAACTACGGCCCGCGGGCCGGATCCCGCCCGTTTGAAAAAAAAAAAACTAAAAAAAAAAAAAAGACCGTACCCTTTTATGTAATGATGTTTACTTTGAATTTATATTAGTTCACACAAACACTCCATCCATGCTTTTGTTCCGGCCCTCCGGTCCAGTTTAAGAACCCATTGTGGCCCTCGAGTCGAAAAGTTTGCCCACCCCTGAACTAGATCCATGGTTTTTTCTCCAAAATTTCACCCAGATAAGCCTTTTTTCCCACCTGTTTCTTTCATGCAGCCTGTTATGAGCTGATTTGTTCCCCTCTTCTCCAAAATACATGTTTTAATTCTAACCTCTATTACCTCAGAATGTGACTCTATT
>NW_005364953.1:5739544-5745128 GCF_000412655.1 Myotis brandtii
TTTCAGAGAGGAAGGGAGAGGGAGAGAGAGATAGAAACATCAATGATGAGAATCATTGATCAGCTGCCTCCTGCGCGTCCCCTACTGAGGATCATGCCCACAACCCAGGCACGTGCCCTTGACTGGAATTAAACTCAGAATCCTTCAGTCTGCAGGCCTATGCTCTATCCATAGAGCCAAACCTGCTAGGGCTGAAGACAGGATTTTTAAAGGGATAATTTGGTTAAGATGGGGTCATTAAGGTGGACCCTCAATCAATATAACTATCCTATCTAATAAAGAGAAAATATGCTAATTGACCCTCATGCCATTGCAAAGATGGCAACACCCACAGCCAATAAGGAGGGAATATGCTAATTGACTGTCCCACCCTCAAAGATGGCAGTGCCCACAGCCACAAGATGGCGGTGCCCAGTCCCATAAGCCCCCCAGCTGCCCAGGACCAGCCCGAGGTGCAGGCAAGCCTCGGATGGCAGCTGCCCAGCCACCGAGGGCAGCCTGAGGCTCAGGTAACCAGGGCTGGCCAAGGCTTGCGCTGCCGGCCGTGGCAGCAGCAGAGGTGTGATGGGGGCATCACCTTCCCCTGATTGCTGGTCACCTCCTGCCCCTGAGGGTTCCTGGACTGTGAGAGGGGGCAGGCCGGGCTGAGGGACCCCCCCCCCCCCCGCCCCGGCCGTGCATGAATTTTCATGCACCGGGCCTCTAGCTGTTTTATATAAAAGGAGATTTAGACACTGAAATGTACAGAGGTAAGGCACAAGGAGATGACCATTAACAAGCCAAGGAGAAAGGCCTATGAAACCAACCCTGCAGACTCCTTGATGTCAGACTTCTGAACTCCAGAATTGTGGGAAAATAAACTTTGTTGTTTAAGACACCATGTCTGTGATACTACCTTATGGCAGCCCTAGAAAGCTAACACACAATCAAACCTAATTTATAAATAACTGCATGCATGACAGAGTCATTGTGCTACTGGATCTTACAAACTAGTTGGGGAGATGATCAAATAAGCAATCACAATTAAACATTAAAACCTGACATCGCCCTAGCCAGTTTCGCTCAGTGGATAGAGCCTGTGTACTGAAGGGTCCCGGGTTTGGTTCCAGGCAAGGACATGTACCTCAGATGCAGGCTCCTCCTGGCCTTTGCCTTGGTCCAGGTGCGTGCAGGAGGCAACCAATGGATGTGTTTCTCTCTGTCTTTCCCTCTCTCTTCCATTCACTCCAAAAATCAATGGAAAAAAACAATTTATTTTTAATCCTTGGGTGAGTATTTAAAAACAAAACAAAACAAAATAAAAAAACACCTGACATCTAAGTCCTTGATTTATATTTTGAACTTACAGAAATGACTAAATTTTAAAGCTGCCATTAGAGCTACCTTAATAAAGATAAAAAAGCAAGATAATATGGGAATGCACAGCAGAAACAATCATGCTAAATGTTTGAAATAAAAGAATGAGTAAAGGGTTGAGGGGAAGAAAAAAAGGAAGGAGCCCTAACTGGTTTGGCTCAGTGGATAGAGCGTCAGCCTGCGGACACAAGGGTCCCAGGTTTGATTCTGGTCAAGGGCATGTACCTTGGTTGCAGGCACATCCCCAGTAGGGAGTGTGCAGGAGGCAGCTGATCGATGTTTCTCTCTCATCGATGTTTCTAACTCTCAATCCCTCTTCCGTCCTCTCTGTAAAAAATCAATAAAATATATTTTTTTTAAAAAGGAAGGAAAAAAAATAGGAAGGGACAATTCCAGGAACTCTTTAAGGTTTATTACTACACGTATATTCTATGATTCTACATAATAATCTAAGAAAACTTTACATGAAATAATTGAGTTTGGAGTTGTAGACTTATCAATTATTTATATATAAATTTCCAGCTTATTGAGATACAATTAGCATATAACATTGTTTAACCTTAAGTTGTATAAGATAATAATTTGATATATGTATATATGTGAAATTATTACAATATGTTTAATTAACATCCAACACCTCACATAGTTACAATATTTTTTTCTTGTGATGAGAACTCTTAAGATATACTCTCTCAGCAACTTTTAAATATGCAAACCACTATTGTTAACTGTAGTTGACATGCTGTACATTCTGTACATTGTATCCCCAGGATTTATTTATTCTATAATTGAAAGATTGTACTTTTTAATAACCATTTCCCCCACCTGCACCACCCACTTCTGATAAGTAATCTGTTCTCTGTTTCTATGACTTTGTGGGGGGGTTTTTGGTTCCATACATATGTAAAATTATGCAGTATTGGTTTTTCTCTGTCTGACTTATTTCCCTTAGCATAATACCCTCAAGGACCATGCATGTTGTCACAAATGGTAGGATTTCCTTTTTTAATGGCTGAATTACATATATGTTAATTTTCTTTATCCATGCATCTGTCAATGGACACAGGTTGTTTCCATATCTTGGCAATTACAAATGATGCTGAAATGAACGTGGGGATGCAGATATCTCTTTGAATTAGTGATTTTGTTTCCTTCTGAATATATACCCAGAAATAAAATTACTGCATCATATAGTAGTGATATTTTTAATTATTTGAGGAGCCTCCATACTGTTTTCCACAGTGGTTGCACCAATTACATTTATAGACTTATTGAGAAATTAATATTCACAGTGAACATAATTTTTGTTGGCTGAAGGCGATTATGGGTGACTTATGGAATTTTCACTGTTATCTAGATAATTTGATGTCATATAGTCACTTGAACAGAAAATTTAATCTTCTTCCAGTGCTCCCTGCTCCCTGACAACATTTCAAAACATTTACCTAGTAAATCACCCAAAGAAATACTTATATATTTCAGGCAGGGTGTTTAATTAGCACATGGCTGAAAATATGATTTTCATTAACAAGAGATTCTCTTCCTCTTAAAACTTAGCTAGGATGCATTTAGAAAGTTCTTCTGGATGTGGATTTCAAAATAATTTGTCCTTGGGGAAACTGTCAAGTATTTTTTGAGAGAAATTGAATAAGCAATTTATTTTAAACGAACAAAGACATTTCCCCCAATTAATGTCTGCTGTCTGGAAGTGCTATGCAGCTCAAGGAGTTGACTTCACTGTACTCTTTTATGTTTGAATACCTTAATCAAACTATCTGTCATAATGGTAGAATGTCATCTGAAATCCTTCTTCATGATGTAATTGTTACTAAATCCTGGAAACAAAGTTCAAAATGTATTAAGGATATGACTTTACATTATTTAAAAAGAAGGTGCCCAGCCAGTGTGGCTCAGTAGTTGAGGGTTGACCCTTGAACCAGGAGGTCAGAATTTGATTCCTGGTCACAGCACATGCCCAGGTTGTGGGCTCAATCCCTAATAGGGGGCGTGCAGGAGGCAGCAAATCAATGATTCTCTCTCATCATTGATGTTTCTATAGCTCACTCTCTCTCTCTCTCCCTTCCTCTCTCTTAAATCAATTTTAAAAACATTTTTTTAAAAGAGTGTAATTAATAGGTTTAAATCCTTCCAGGAAGTATCTATGTAATGCCATTTTTATCAAAGCTTCTTTTTTATAGGAGCTCATACTGAATTATGCATGACAAAAACAGAATTTGTAGAGGAAATCAGATTAAAATATGTCTTACAAGAATTAGATTTTCTACTTTATGTTTTTAAGTTAGATTTTATAAATAATTAATGAGAACAGTGCCTCCTACTGGCAGTTACCTAATTTATCCAACACATTTATCACAAACATCATTATTTGGATTAAAACATGAATCCAATCAATGCCTTATATGTACCAGACATTGTTATGTATTCAACAGGCAGACACAGTCATAATCCTAATTTAGCTCATAGTCTGACAACATGGTTTAAGTATAAGTAAACAAATGCAATATACAGTGTATAAATGCTAGAGTGGGGTACATAGAACAGGTACCTAGCCTAAATTGTAGAAAGTGGTACCTGATCTGAAAACTAAGAGGTGGTGAGGTTCAATCCAAATGGAAGACTGTGTGTGTGTGTGTGTGTGTGTGTGTGTGTGTGAGTGTGTTTGTGTGTGTGTGTTGTTATAGTTACATAGTTGTAACTATATAGTCATAGCTAGACCATTATAGTTATATAATTGTTATATATATATATATATGTGTGTGTATATATATACATATATATATAATATGTGTGTGTATATGTGTCGATAGATGCAAGAGCAGGAATTCATTTGCATATATATAAATATCAACCCTACTTATTAAGATACTTAGAATTTGCTGCAGTAAAAAATTATCTCAAAATCTTAGTACGTAAAACCACAAAAATTTATTTTTCATTCATAGTACAGTGTGAACTGCCAAGGGCTCTTGTTCATTGTAATTACTCAGGACTTATTCTAACAGAGATACTCCTCAACATATGCTTTCACAATTGCTGCAGTAAAGGAAGAACTGGGCTTGAGAGTTGATTTTCAGCTTAATAGTGACATGTGTCATGTCCATTCATATTTGATTAGCCACAACAAGTCATGTGGCTTTATAACCTCAAGGGGCAGGGGAAGTGAAGTCCTACCATAAGCCAGATCTTAAAGCACTTGATAACATGAACAGTAGTATTGACAGTAGTTCACTGATATCAAACATATTCTTTTTAAAGTATAGTTGGCATACAAAATTATATTGGTTTCAGGTGTACAATGTATTCTCTATATTTTATTCAGTATGAAAGAACCACATTAGAAATCAGAAAGAAATGGTAGTTCTACTGAATTTTAAAATTATTTTCACTTTATACTATTTGGCACATTCAGGGAACAGTAAGGGAAAGGTTAGATTGGGGATCAAAAAATAGCAGTTTTAATACTGGCTCTCCCACACATTTTCTGGATATCTTCAAGAAACTCAGTTATACTCCACAACTAGTAAAGGAAAACTTTCAATGATGATTATTTTCTACATTATATGGGAAATGATACATGTTCTGAGTTTGCTTCTGGGCATATCCATAAAAGAATTAAAAAGGCACCAGATTATTGGTGTACCTTGATAAAATTAAACATGAAAATTGGAATCTATACATGCCAGGAAACTTATTTGTTACATATTCTCATACTTTCCTCTTTTAAGGTAAATTTGAATGAAAATGCAAGCTTGTTTCACTTATGAGTATTTTTAGTCTTTAAACACAATGCTACACAAACAGTATTCTATTTTTTCTAGTAAATCATATATTTTGTATTATGATATGTGAAAAATATTCTTATTTAGTTGATTATATAAACATCTCTATGTATCAAAGTTAGAACATGTGAAAACAGCAGAGATTAAATTAATTAATGCATTCTTAATCTGAATTTAAATTTATTATAAAAATATCCATAGGGTATCCACTTCTGAAATGGTGGAGTGAGAAGCTTTGCAGACCTGCTCTCCAGAGAGAAGTTCCCAAATTGATAAAAATTATAATACAACAGACATTGCCTGGGTTGGGGGCTCAATTCCCAGTGTGGGGCATGCAGGAGACAACTCAATCAACAATTCTCTCTCATCATTGATGTTTCTATCTCTCCCTCTCCCTTCCTCTCTGAAATCAATACAAATATATATAT
>NW_005364953.1:5745780-5747632 GCF_000412655.1 Myotis brandtii
GTGACCAGGCCAACAGGGGGGGCAATTAGGTGAGCAGGTGAGCAGTTAGGAGCCAGTGGTCCTGGATTGTGAGAGGGATGTCCGACTGCCGGTTTAGGCCCAATCTTCAGGCAGTTGGATATCCCCCCGAGGGGTCCCGGATTGGAGAGGGTGCAGGCTGGGCTGAGGGGACCCACCCCCCCATGCACAAATTCCATGCACCAGGCCTCTAGTTGAATTATAAAATACATGGCCCTTTGTGTCTGGCTTCTTTCAGTTAGCATAATGTTTTCAAGATTCATTCTTATTGTGATTTGTATCAGTAACTCATTCTTTTATGGCTGAATAATATTCCATTTTATGGATATGCCATTTTGTTTATCCATTAATGAGTTGATGAACATCTAGGTTATTTATACTTTTAGCTATTATAAATAATGCTGTCATGAATATTCATATGCAAGTTTTTGTGGGAAGATATATTTTTCAATTCTCTCGGGTATATAACTAGAAACCTGAATTGTTGGGTCCTAAGGCTATGTTTAATTTTTATGGCTTATGGTTATGGCTACATTTAACTTTTTAAGCAACTGTTAAACTCCTTTCAATAGCAGCTGCACAATTTTACATCCCCAAGAATAAGGTACTGTATTAGGGTTTCTGTTTCTATACATACTTGCCAGCAAATGTTAATTATTGTGATTTAAAAAAAAATTTTAAGAGGCTATGAAATGGTATCTCACTGTGGTTTTGATTTGCATTTCCCTACCAACTAATTATTTGGATCTAGTAAACATGCCCCTGGTAGATTTTTCTGTAATTGTTGAACATTTGTAAATCTCCTTTGGAGAAATGCTTATTTATGTCCTTTGCGAATTTTTACTTGGGTTGTTTGCTTGGGTTATTGTTGTATATTCTAGAAAAAAAGATCCTTTTCAGATGTATAATTAGCAAATATTTACTCCCATTTTGTAGGCTGTCTTTTCATGTTCCTAATAGTGTGCTTTGGTACATAAATATTTTTAATTTGGGTGAAATCCAATTCATTTTTTATTGCTTCTGTTTTGGGTATCATATTTAAGAAATCATTGCCTAAACAAATATTATAAAGATTTGCACCTGTGGGTTTTTTTGAGTTTTATAATTTCAGTTCTTAATTTATGTCTGATCATTTTAAAATTATTTTATATATGGAGTTAGGTGTCCAAATTCATTATTTTGCATGTGACTATCCAGTTATCCCAGTATCATTTGTTGAAGACTACCATATTCTTTTCTTATTGAACACTGTTGTCATAAATAAATTGACCATAGATAGAATGTTCATTTTTATAGACTCTCAATTATTTTCTATTGATCTATATGTCTATCTTTACCAATACCACAATGTTTTGGTTAGTTTTGTATTAAATTTTGAAATCAGGAAATGGGAATCCTCCAACTTTGTTCTTCTTTTCAAGATTGTTTTGGCTTTTGGGGTCCCTTGCAATTCTTTTGAATGTTAGCATCTGCTTCTCATTTCTGAAAAAAAATATAGAATTTGGAATTTTGGCAGGGACCCTACTAGATCTGTAGATGAATTGCTGAGTAGTATCATGTTAATAATATAATTCTTCTAACCTATGAACACCTGGTGGTTTTCCATTTCTTCAGCTCTTCTTTAACTGATTTCGACAACATTTTGTTGTTTTTGAAGCATAGTAACCTCCATCTTGTATAAAAACTGCTGTTTGAAATTCTCTGTTATTGTTAGATAGTCCCTTGTTCTGTAAACTCTGCCATTTTTAGACAGTCTCTTTTTTATTTCTTTATTGATTAAGGTATTACATTTGTGTCCTTATTCCCCCCATTCCCCCCCCCCCCCCCCATTTCT
>NW_005364953.1:5747747-5754649 GCF_000412655.1 Myotis brandtii
CTCCCCTCCACCCAGTTCCCACCCCACCCTCTGCCCTCACTCCCCACCCACTGTCTTCATCCATAGGTGCACGATTTTTGTCCAGTTTCTTCCCGCATCTCCCATTCCCCTTTCCCCGCCAAGAATAGTCAGTCCATTCCCTTTCTATGTCCCTGATTCATTATAATCACCAGTTCATTCTGTACATCAGATTATTTATTCACTTGGTTCTTAGATTCACTTGTTGATAGATGCATGTTTGTTGTTCATAATTTGTATCTTTACCTTTTTCTTCTTCTTCCTCTTCTTAAAGGATACCTTTCAGCATTTCGTATAATACTGGTTTGGTGGTGATGAACTCCTTTAGCTTTTCCTTATCTGTGAAGCTCTTTATCTGACCTTCAATTCTGAATGATAGCTTTGCTGGATAAAGTATTCTTGGTTGTAGGTTCTTGGTATTCATCACTTTGAATATTTCTTGCCATTCCCTTCTGGCCTGCAAAGTTTCTGTTGAGAAATCAGCTGACATTCGTATGGGTACTCCCTTGTAGGTAACTGATTTTCTTTCTCTTGCTGCTTTTAGGATTCTCTCTTTGTCTTTTGCTCTTGGCATTTTAATTATGATGTGTCTTGGTGTGGTCCTCTTTGGATTCCTTTTGTTTGGGGTTCTCTGTGCTTCCTGGACTTGTAAGTCTATTTCTTTCACCAGGTAGGGGAAGTTTTCTGTCATTATTTCTTCAAATAGGTTTTCAATATCTTGCTCTCTCTCTTCTTCTGGTACCCCCATAATTCATATGTTGGTACTCTTGAAGTTGTCCCAGAGGTTCCTTATGCTATCTCATATATTTGGATTATTTTTTTCTTTTTGGTTTTCTGGTTGGGTGTTTTTTGATTCTTCGTATTTCAAATCTTTGACTTGATTCTTGGGATCATCTAGTTTGCTGTTGGATCTCTGTATATTATTCTTTATTTCTGTCAGTGTATGCTTAATTTCTGATTGGTCCTTTTTCATATCCTTGAGGGTCTCACTAAATTTCTTGGAGGTTTCTAGAATATTCTTGAGTAACCTTATAACCGTGGTTTTGAACTCTATATTCAGTAGTTTTCTTTCCTCCATTTCTTTCATTTGTAACATGTTTCTTTGTCTTCGCATTTTGGCTGTTTCTCTGTGTTGATAGAGTGGCCTTGTGTGCTAGGTATCCTATAGGGCCCAGTGGCTCAGCCTTCCCAATTACTAGAGGTGGACACTCTTGGTGCACTCTTTGTGGGCTGTGTGCACAGTCTTGTTATAGTTAAGCCTTAATTGCTGTTGGTATCACTGGGAGGAATTGACCTCTAGGCCAATTGGCTGTGAGGATCAGCTGTGTCGACAATGGTAGAACTGCTGTGCTGGAGACATCCTTATGTGGCAGGACTTGTTTCAGTGGGGCTTTGGTGCTCACTGAGTCTGCCCCTTGAGTGTGTTGCTTATGGATGTGAAGAGTTGTAATCTGGTATGGTCTCATACTGATCACCGGGTACACTGGCTCTTGGATCTCCAAGGAGGTGCAAAGTCAACCACTGACTGAGGCCACCCAGCAGGAGATACAGAGAGATCTGCAGATTCCTCCTCTTTCTTTGGGGTTTGGATGTGCCCAGATGAGGCTCAGTTGTGAAGCAATGCAGGCTGCTGCTGCTGGGCCTTAAGCCTTCTTTTGGAAGCTTTGGAGCTCTCTGACCCAGCTGCAGTTTGTTAGGTTTTAGGTTGCAAAAGGACATGCCATTCATATGCAAAAGCCAATGTGCACAACTTGGATGGGGTTGTAAATTGTTTGGGGCGAGGTCTCAGGGAATCACTAGGGTGGAGCAAACAGCAATGGCTGCCACTCAGCCGTGCCCTAGAGGGGTCCCCACATCTCTGTGTCCCGCGGCCCCATGCAGGAACAATGATCGCTGTGAGCACCTCTGAGAGAAAGCTGCCCTCGTGTTCCGGCCCAATGCCAGATAGTCCAGTTTCTCCCTGTATGAGTCTGGGTCCCCAGAGTCTCACCTGGAACTGGAGTTCAGAGCAGTTGAGAGCTTGTATCTCCCTCCAGATTGAAAAAGGCAACAGTGCACCTAGTTGCCAGCCTGTTTCACATGCACCTCCGCACCTCCACACCTCCGCACCTCCTACCAGTCTCAATGTGCTTTTTTCTTTCCTTCTAGTTGTAGAGCTTCCACTCAGCCAGCTTTCCCGTGGTTCTGGATGATATCTGTTTTGTCCTTTAGTTGTAGTTTTGATGTGGTTGTGAGAGGCAGCAACCACAGGTGTTTACCTATGTCACCATCTTGGTTGTTCCTCCAAATGTTTGTTCTTTTTTTTTAAAATATATTTTATTGATTTTTCACAGAGAGGAAGGGAGAGGGATAGAGAGTTAGAAACATCAATGGGAGAGAAACATTGATCAGTTGCCTCTTGCACATCTCCTACTGGGGATGTGCCCGCAACCAAGGTACATGCCCTTGGCCGGAATCGAACCTGGGACCTTTCAGTCCGCAGGCTGACGCTCTATCCACTGAGCCAAACCGGTTAGGGCTGTTTGTTCTTTATGTATCCAAGATTACAAACTGTCTGTAACAATAACTCACATAGACCGGGCTTGAGAGGCTGTTTGCAGAGTGAACTAAAGATGAATACCAGAGGACTTGGATCTCAGCTAAAGGACAGTATTCCAGTTACTGAGCTATCAGCAAGTGGATCTTTTGGAAGTCATGATGTTCTTCAAAAGGTTTTTTTCTTGTGTGAAAAATGAACTTTTGCCCAGTCATCCTCTTGAATTATTAGAAAAAAATTTCTAGCTCAACCAAGATAAAATGAATTTTTCCACACTGAGAAACATCCAGGGTCTATTTGCTCCACTAAAATTGCAAATGGAATTCAAGGCAGTGCAACAGGTTCAGCGTCTTCCATTTCTTCCAAGCTCAAACCTTTCACTGGATATTTTGAGGGGCAATGATGAGACTATTGGATTTGAAGATATTCTTAATGACCCATCACAAAGTGAACTAATGGGAGAACCACACTTGATGGTGGAATATAAACTTGGTTTACTGTAATGCAGTGAGCTGACCATGGAAATGGAGGGGCTACATCTTGTCTTTTTACTATAATTTTATGTATACAACATTAAAAGTTTTGACACATGGAGAAAAAAAAACACAATAACCCACACAGAGTTCTTTGTAAAATCTGCTGACAAAGAAGCTCAAAAGGTATAAATACGAAAAACTTCCTGTGTGACTTTGCTCAGAGATTTGGAAGAAACACCTCCCTCTGGGCTGCGTTCAATAAACACCTCCTAATTAATTGGCTCATTAAAGCGTCATGTATCTCACTCGCTGATTTACGATACAACATTTTCACTGCATAACTCTGAAACATTCTAAGTGGTCAAAGCCATTGTGTGATTTTTCAGGCCCTACCATAAACAATTACATAGGTTTAAACGGGCAGGCCTCATAAGGGGAATGCTGCCCACCCAGACTTGGCACAGCCAATGAATTACAGGCTCTGAGAAAAGTTTCAGTCAGTGACTCAGGTCTCTCTTGCCTTTCAAGCTCTTCTAAGTGTTCTCGGTGTATTGCAATCCCATCACATCTAGGTCTCTCTTTATCTGAATTAAGCCTTTGGCAAAGGTTTCTTCAGGTATTTCTGTCAAGGTCTCTTTATTAGGGGGAGAACAAGAAAACCTGGAAGGCACTCTTTCTCATTCTGATTTCAGGACTAAGAATATTTTCACTCCTAGCCTTCTGTCTTCCTTCCCATTGCCTCTGGGTCCATAAGCCAGCAGGAGCCTTATGTTTGGAGTTCCCTCAAGAGTGAGATCACACATATGTCTGTGCAGAGCCACCTGAGCCTTGATCAGTGTGGCATTCCATGGGAAGGGGAATGGAACAGAGGAGTGTTAGTGCTTTCTGAGGTTTTATATCATCACAGTGCATATGTGATTAAAGATTTTACTATTCCATTTTGGCTTATTGCTTTCATTGGCTACTCTGACACCTGATAGATCAGCACCTTCCAGCTTAACTGAGCTCCTAACACCTCCTTGTTTAAAAGTATTCTTGAGTATTTTATTATTTTCAATGCTGTTGTAAATGGGTTTGATTCCTTAAATTTATTTTTTGAATTTTTCATTGCTATTCCACAGAAATACAACTAATATTTACATGTGAATTCTGTGCTCTGCCAATTTGCTGAACTTGCTTATTAGCTTTACAAGTTTTTGTATGGATCCTTTAGGGCAGGGGTCCTCAAACTAAGGCCCGCAGGCCACATGCAAATACAAACATTGTATTTATTCCCGTTTTGTTTTTTTACTTCAAAATAAGATATGTGCAGTGTGCATAGGAATTTGTTCATAGTTTTTTTTTAACTATAGTCTGGCCCTCCAACGGTCTGAGGGACAGGGAACTGGCCCCCTGTTTAAAAAGTTTGAGGACCCCTGCTTTAGGGTTTTCTATATATAAGTTCATTAAATCTGTGAATAGATATACTTTCACTCCTTCCTTTTAGTCTGGAAGTGTATTATCTTATTTTTGCATAATTTTGTACAGCTATAACTTCCAGTGTATTATTAAGATAAGTGGGAAAAGCAGACATCTATGTCTTGTTCTGGAATTTAGGGGGAAAACATTCATTGTTTCACCATTAAGTGTAATGTTAACTGTGAGTTTTTCAAATGCCCTCCATAATGTTTTAATTCTAATTTAAATGATTTTTAACATGAAGAGGTGTTGAATTTTTCTCAAATGCTTTTTCTGTTTCTATTAAGATGATTATGTAGCTTTTGCCTATATTCTATTTATATGGTGTTTGACATAAATTGATTTTCATATATAACATCAACTTTACATATTTGGGATAAATTCTGCTTGGTCATGGTGTTCAATTCTTTTATATACTGCTATATTTGGTTTGTTAGTATATTTTTTATGATTTCAGCATCTATATTAATAAGATATATTGGTCTTTTATTGCACTTTTTTAATATGTTTCTAGTTTTGGTATCAGGGTACTTTTACCCTCATAGAATGAGTTGGCAAGTATTTCTTCCTGTTCTAATTCCTAGAAGATTTTCTAAAGAATTAACATTTATTTTCCTTTAAATGTTTGGTAGAATTTGCCAGTACAACTGATGCCGCTGTAATGACCTGATTATTATTTAACGGGAAAGGAGGAAAGGGAAGACTAAATATAGACATGCCATTTATACGGCTTTGCAAAAGAGCTGCATTTAAGACTCTCTGAGTCTGTTCCCTGCTGATTGATGGGGGAAGGAACTAGACAGAGGCAGTATAGATGCATGGCCAGTAAGGTCAGAGTATCATGGGAAGGTGCCTACCCGACTGCCCATCAATCACACCTGAAAACCAGTCAGTGGCCAGAGTGGGTGTGACCACTGCAAGCTCTGGAAACGTGAATATTCAAACTTCCAAAGGAAGTTCCCCCTCTCTTCTCTCACACACACCAGGTTCCTGGCTCTCCTGTGACAGGGGGATGCTCTCCCATGTGCCTGCATGGTGCACAGCCATGTTAGACTCCACACATGAACCAATGGACTTTAACTAGCTTGGATGCTGAACCACATCAGACTGAAACATAGAAGGGAAACTGGACACTGGCCTTGTTTCTGGCTCTGCTGAACTCCCAGCTGCACCTTTTGCAGAACTGGTGTAAAGGACAGGGGACTTTGGAACCTAAGAAATGTAGTAATTTCAGTGCAAATAAACCCTTCTTTCACATCCCATCCTCCCCTGCGAATCTTAGAAAATTCATTTTCTGAAGATATCTCAAGAACCTCATTCCCACTATCTGGGAAATCTGGTCCATTAATTCCTCCTGCAACACAACCATCAAGGTTAGGACTTTAAGTGTTGAAAGTTTTTTGATTACTGATTTCATCTCTGCAGTTTTTATTAGTCTATTTAGATTTTCTAGTTCTATTATTTTTTTTTAGTCTGTTTTGGTAGCTTGCATGTTTAAAGGTGTCTGTCTTTTTCATCTAGTTTGTTTATATATCAACATACAACTATTCATAATGTTCTCCTGGGGCTTACTTTATGATTTTGCCATTTATAATTTGAGATTGTTCTGAAATCCTTTTTTTAAGTGATCATTACAAAATTGTATTGTGTTAGGGTAGGTTTATATAACACATTGGAACTCATTCTCCAACATAACAAATTGAAATTAATGGAAAGAATCTGCTCTTTTGAAACTTTGAAAGAACCCAACCTTGAAAAATTTGATAAAATGTATTTGAAAGTAATTTTGTCATATTAAAGTAATTTAGGTCATTGTATTTTTTTCAAATTTTCTATTCTTTTGCCTATTTGCATTTGTAAAACTTTCAGAATATAGTATCATAAATTTGCACATATCATTAGAAAACAATGTCGTGTATGTTTTGCTTGATTTCAGTCATTTTGTTTAATATTTAGATTTCCTCCACTTTTTAATAGGGTTTTCAATTTCTCTGATTTAAAAAGGAAAGATGAAATAGCTCTTATGTTTATTAATATGCTCTAATATTTCCTCTTATCTTGTCCATTAATTTCTGCTTTTATTATTATACACTCCATAATTTTTTGTAAAGTTTGTCTTTTATTTAGTTTATATAATTTATTGCTTATTTGTATTCATTTATTCTAGGTTAATAGTAAAATTATTTCAAAGATATGAATATGGACTCGAGAAAAAAATGGCGACCAGCAGGAAGGTAGGGAGGGAGAGAGTGTGAGAGTGCAAGGAAGTGATAGAGGAGTGTGTGGACGTGTGTGGTGTGTGTGTATGAGCTAGGGACAGCTAGATTCTGCAGGTCTTCTAAGGGGCTGCTAAACCCGGCAGTCTTAGGCGGCGGAGTCCCGCTCCCGGCGCGGATACTCCTGGGCGGCCAGCC
>NW_005364953.1:5759777-5761137 GCF_000412655.1 Myotis brandtii
GGGGGTAAGAGATCAACCAAAGGACTTGTATGCATGCATATAAGCATAACCAATGGACACAGACACTGGGGGGTAGGGGAGGCCAGGGGATTGTCAAGGGCGGGGGGAAAAAAGGAGAAACATGTAATACTCTTTGTAATAATTTAAGTAATAGAAAAAAAAAGATATGAATATGTTTTAAGTGTAGTTTTGGCCAAATCTTGTCACTTCAGTTTATGGTGTTCTCCTCATTTCTGGGAAGACTATAATTAATTCACTATTTAATTGTATATTGAGAACATTAGCATACAGTCCTTTACCTCTTCAGCCTATGAAAAGTTACTTCTTTGGGGGCTTTAATTGCTATTTCTGTTGTATTTCTTTGATGTCTTCATGAGAAATAATAACTCTCTGTGTATTTCTGATATCTCTCTTCTATTTTTCACATCTTTCTCACTATATACCTTTATTAGTTTTATTCTTTTGTATTTTATGTAAGCTTCAAAAGCTTGCATTTCACCTCATTTTTAATTCTAAGCTTGATGCAATTTTAATTCTCTAATTGTAATTTGAGTTTGTTTATTTTCTGGAATTAATTTGAGTATATGTTTCCCTTCCCTTATCATAATTTGCTTCATTAATGTCTTAGCTTTTTTCTACTGTTCCATAAATTTATTTTACTAGCAATTGCATTATATGAGTAAAGCCTCTTTACTCTTTATGGCAGAAGTAAAAATAAATCTATATAAGGTAAAGTGGCTTTAACTGATCCACAGGTGACAGATATTAGAATGCAGACTATTTAGAAGTGTCATATCCAGGCATGATTTCTGTAGATCAGCTGGGTCATTTTCTTGAGGAGAGATGCAGAGCAATATTCTTTCTGGCTATTTCAATAAAATCTCTGAACAGCGTCTAGTGCTTCTAATTCATATTTAATTATCATCATATCTGGAAGGTTCTAAGACTGTGAAAAAGGCTGAGGAACACATGAGGTATCTCATGCTAATTATATTGTAAAGCTTGGTAGAAAAGAAATCATGGTTATTTGGCTTGGGAATTCAAATAATATAGATTGCCTTGATAAGTCATTTTCTTTGTGACTGACTGTTTCTATTAAAATGTAAAAATGCTAATGCAATGAACAATTTCAGAAGCAGCACTCAACAATATTTTACTTACTCAAAATATGTTTTTATCACAATATATTCAAAATATAGTTAGAAGGCCCTAGCTGGTTTGGCTCATGGGTAGAGCATTGGCCTGCGGACTGAAGGGTTCAAGGTTCAATTCTGGTCGGTGTGCAGGAAAGAGTTGATCAATGATTCTCTCTCATTATTTATGTTTCTATCTCTCTCCCCTCCTCCCTTCTTCTCTGAAA
>NW_005364953.1:5761287-5762468 GCF_000412655.1 Myotis brandtii
CGATGCATGAAATTCATGTGGGGAGGGGGAGTGGTCCCTCAGCCTGGCCTGTGGCCTCTCACAATCCGGGACCCCTCTCTCCTAACCGCCAGCCTGCTTGCTCCTTACTGCCCACCTGCTTGCTTCTTACTGCCCACCTGCTTGGCTACTCTCCTTACTGCTTGGCTCACTGCTCCTTGGTGTTGCCATGGAGGGAGAGGCTCCTGTCACCACCGCTGTGCTTGCCAGCCATGAGCCTGGCTTCTGGCTAAGTGGCACTCCAACTGTGGGAGCACACTGAGCACCAGGGGGCAGCTCCTGCATTGAGCATCTGCCCCCTCGTAGTCAGTGCATGTCATAGCAACATAGCAACTGGTCGTCCTGGTCATTCCACCTTAATGGTCCCTGGGATTTTATATATATAAAATTTATATATATATAAATTCTAGCTCAGTAAATGGTAGATACAATTTACTCATATATAAGATTTTATTTTTTACTTAAGAGGATCTGTTAATTAACTGTGAAGACAAATTTTCTTTTTGATTTATAAGAAATGTCTTGTGACCTCTTTGTTTTTTATAAAATACAGAGTATATTGGATGACTTAAGAACAAAATGACCCCCTTGTCATCTCTCTGCTTTAATCAGTACACACATATCTTTTTGGAAAACACCAAATAGACATAATTATTTAGTGGATCTCAGTGCTATTTTTTTATTCTAGTTAAAATAGTGGCATTCAGAGGAAGATAAAATAAATTCAGCATTATGTATTTGTTTCCAAGGCAATACGCTAGGTCACTCCTTGAATTCTACATAGAAGATAGTTAATAATAATAAATTATTATTAAGATGCATTCAATGATGTTCCACACCAGCAACTCTATTTCTAAAGAGGGCAGAGTCACATTTGTAGCTCTTAATACAGTCTAACTTCTTTTTAATGGTGGCAGATCCCCATGAGTTGGCTGCTGAGGTAGCAGAATTTAGTTTGTTCAGCTTAATTATAGTCACACTGGGCAGGGGCAGGGGGAAAAATAGTCTGTTCTACTTCAGTTAAGAATCAGAGTAAAATAGCCAAGCAAGAAGATATCCATAACCAGTTACAACTTCAAATACCAAAGCTTTCACACAGGGATTGAGGTATGGCCTTACATCTATAGGTATTTAGACTTTATTGAAAATAACTTTCAGTTTTC
>NW_005364953.1:5762609-5770808 GCF_000412655.1 Myotis brandtii
ATATATATATATATGTATATATGTATATATATATATATATATATTCTAATTATTTTGGAATGAATATATTTTGACATATTCTGTTTTACACTCAAACATTTCTGAACTGAATATTTATATGGCACATTTGTATTTCCAGAAGCATGCAACTAATTTTTCTTGATCTATCTTTTTTTAATATACTTGTTGTCAGAAGCAGAATTTTTCTAAGTAGTCATTTATTTGGTTGAGATCCACACAGCAAAAATAAAGTATCTTACAAATATATTTTTTTTGGTTTAAGAAACAGCCAAAATCCTTTCCTGGAAAAGTCTAAAATGCTTTCCTACTAAATCAAACCTTCCTTTAAAAATTTTATATTTTTTGCCCGGCCAGGTGTGGCTCAGTGGTTGAGCATGGACCCAGGAACCAAGAGGTCACTGGTTTGATTCCCGATCAGGGCATATGCCCGGGTTGCCAGTTCGATCCCTAGTGGGGAATGTGCAGGAGGCAGCTGATTGATGATTCGCTCTCATCATTGATGTTTCCATCTTTCTTTCTCTTCCTTCCTCTCTGAAATCAATAAAAAAATGTATACGTTTAAATTATTATATTTTTATTTGTGCATGAATGTTATGTTTGCAACTGAACAAAGGCTCTCCTCTTAGTGTCTCATTCACTTATTTATACATTCATTCCAGTGACTAAATAAGCATTTGAGTCCCTACCATAATTTATTGAGCAGGTACTGTGCTAACTGCTGGAGAATGAAGATTAATTTGATAGGCTCTCAATCATAAAAGAGCTCACAGTGGGATTAAGAAGACAAGCAGATGAACAGATAATTATAATTCATTCTATTAAATGCAAAGGTTAAAAAAAATGACTACGGAAAATAGTGAAGGACATGTCCAAAGAATTTCACAAATCTCCCAATTCTTGAGTAACTTTATAGCATATTACTTCTCTTATAAAATGCAATAATAAATAAAGTTCAGTTCGAATTTATAAATATGACAATGTTTGTGTAGGCTTCTGTCTTTCTCCTGAACAATATTGCCATTAAGGCCTTATATTACCTATTCAAACCCCACCATTTTTTCTCACTTGAATAATATTTTTTGCACTGGATTCAGCATTCACTAAAACTACTTCCATTGGTAGCTTCATTCATGTCACAGTTGTAAGCCACTGCCAAATTTGAATTTCCCACTTTAATTTGCTTAACTTGAATTTTATAACTACAATTATCTCTTCATGTACATAAACCACAAACAGTTGGCATACTGGGTTTCACTTATTGTTGCTCAATCACTTTATTAGTATTACTGCTAATAAGATTAGCAAAAAAAAAAAAATCAAAGTTATTGCATTTCCCTTGCTCAGTAACTGGTCAAGTAACTGGTTCCCACCAGAAGCCACCCAGAAAAATGGAAAATGTAGGTTCACTCATTAATCTTCAAAACTTCAAAAGCTAAAGCCAGAATGACACTAGTGAAATGTTCTTGTTATAACACAGATTCTAGGATCATAGCACTTTAACAATCCAACCCCAACTTCACAATTATCTGCTATGTAATTACAGGCACATGACTTATTTATCTAATTTCAGTTTCTTCATTATATAATAGACATTGAGTAATATCAAACAAAATAGAGTTGTTTTAAAGATTTAATCCAAAAATGTTTATAAGGTGTTTAGCATGTAGAACAGTGACTAGCATAAAATTACCCCTCTGCAAATGAGAACAACCAAGCATCTACTGATGGTGCAGTTTGGCAGTTTCTTATAATGTTCTTGGGTATTTAATCAAGAACAATAAAAATATGTGTATGCACAAAGACTTAAATAAAAAGGGGAAGAAAACAAAGGTAAATGATAGATGATAGATGATAGATAGATAGATAGATAGATAGATAAATAGAGAGAGATGATAGATAGATGATAGATAGATAGATAAATAGATAGATAGATAGATAGATAGATAGATAGATAATAGATAGATAGACACAAACATATTTATAAAAAAATAAGGAGGAAATACTTATGACAACATCTCAGTTTCTGCCCTAGCTGGTTTGGCTCAGTGAATAGAGCATTGGACTGCAGACTTAAGGGTCCCAGGTTTGATTCTGGTCAAGAGCATATTCTCGATCCCCAGTAGGGGGATCTCATCATTGAGGTTTCTATCTCTCTCTCCCTCTACCTTCCTCTCTGAAATAAATAAAAATATATTTTTAAAATCTCAGTTTCTATAACTGGCCACATGGTCCTGGCTGGTATACATAGCTATCTTCTTCCACTTGCCATTCTGCATTCCTTTTGCCTTCAGCAAACACTTCAAATGACCGTGGTTCTTTACCCAGTGGAGTGACCTAAACCATCATTCCTGAAGAGTCTAACCATTAGTAATACTGCCTGGAATAAAACATCAACACACAGTTCAAAAAGACCTAAAGATAAAGTTATAAGAAACATATGTGGAGGAGGAGAAAGATGGCGGCTGGCAGAACAGAGGTGAGGGAGAGGGTGTGAGCGGGTGAAAGGAGAGTGTGTGGATGTGTGTGTTGTGTGTGTGAGTGAGTGATGGACAGTTAAATCCAGCAGGAGTAGCAGGGGTTGGCAGACCAGCCTCTCCTGGACAGGGAGCACCTACCACCACTGTGGGCACTCCCCGGGCTGTGGTGCTCGGGCATGGAGCCCATGCCATCTTGAAGGGCAGAGTGGCCTCTTCTAGGAACTCATCAGCACCACCACCCAGACAGACCTTGGCCACTGCCCATGACCCTGCAGCCACTCCAGCCCAAATCCTGCTGCCCCACCCACAGACCTGCAGACCCTAGGACCTCCACCTCCAAGGGTGCATGACTCCCGCAGCAGTAAGTGCGACTTCCCCCTCCCCAGCGGCCAAACTCAAGATGCCACAGTCATGCTTTTCCAGTGCGCAGGCCTCCTGAGCCCACTGTTCCACAGGCCACTCTTGGGTACTGCAGTGAGCCCCTGCTGGGCATGCTCTTATCCAAACAAGGACGCACTGCCCCGGCAGTAGAAATACAGAAATCCCCCTTCCTGGATACCTGCCCACAGACACCTCAGTTGTGCAACTTCAGTGCCAGGGCCCCTCTGAGTGCGTGAGTGGGTGCCTCTGTTAGCAGCCACTGGGCATGCACAAATCCAACCAAGGGCACAAGGACCCCAGCAGTAGAAATTCAAACTTCCCCCACTCCCGGCTGCCTGCTAAAAGACACCTCAGTCACGCGGCTTCAGTGCAAGGGCTTCTCTGAGTGCACTACCCTGGCAAACGGTCCTGGGGTACCTCTGTGAGCTGCCACTGGGCGCGCTCATATCCAAACAAGGAAACACAACACTGGCATCAGGAATTCGGACTTCCCCCACTCCTGACTGCCTGCCCACAGACACCTCAGTCACGTGGCTTCAGTGCAAGGGCCCCTCTGAGTGCACCACCTTGGCAAACGGCCCCCAGGTGCCTCTGTGAACCGCCACTGAGTGTGCACGAATCCAACCAAGGGCACAACACCCGGCAGCAAAAACTGAGTCTTTCCACTCCACAGCTGCCAACCTCCGGACACCACAGTCATGCTTTTCCAGCACGCAAGCCTCCTGATCCCACCGCCCCAAAGGTGGCTCTTGGGTGCATCTCTGAGCCCTTGCTGCACACACTCGTATCCAAACAAGGGTGCACAGCCCCGGCAATAGAAATTCTGACTTCCTCCCCCTTCTGGCTACCTGCGCACAGACACCTCAGTTACGCGGCTTCAATGCAAGGACCTCTCTGAGTGCACCACCTTGGCAAACAGTTCCCGGGTGCCTCTGTGAGCTGCCACTGGGCACACGCGAATCCAACCTAGGGTGAAAGGCCCTAGCAGCAAAAACTGAGGCTTCCCTCTCCACAGCTACCAACCTCTGTACACCGCAGTCATGCCTTTCTGGGGCGCAGGCCTCCTGAGACCCATCACCCTGAAAGATGGCTCCTGGGTGCTTCTATGAACCCCTGCTGGACACGCGTGATTTCAACCAAGGGCGCGAGGCAGCAAAAATTGGAACATCCCCCTCCCTGGATGCTGACCTTGGGACACCACAGTTACACCTTTCCAGCACACAGGTCTACTGAGCCCACTGCACCTATAGCGTCTCTAGGGTGCCTTCTTGAGCCCTGGCTGGGTGCGCTCATATCCAAACAAGGATGCACAGCCCTGACAGTAGAAATTTGAACTTCCTCTTCCCAGCTGCCTACCCACAAACACCGAAATCATGCTGCTTCAGCACGCAGGACCCCTGAGGCCATGCCACAGCAAGCATCTCCCGGGTGCCTCTGTGAGCTGCCACTAGGTGCACTTATATTGAACCAAGGGCTCAAGGCCCTGCAGCACAAACTTAGACTTCCCCCTCCTCAGCTGCTGATCCTTGGTCACTGTAGATGCACTGACCCAGTGCACAATCCCCCTGAGCCTGCTATCCCGATAGGCGGCCCCTGGGTGCTTCTCTGACCTGCTGCAAAGCACAACCCCGGCCACTGGGATCCAGTTCCTGCTGTAGCACTGCTCCAGCACAAGGGCTCCCCTAGCCCACTGCCCCAGCAGATAGCTCCTGGTTGCCTCTGTAAGCAGCCATTGAGCGTGCATATCCAACGAAGGGTGCATAACCCCCAAAGCAGAAACTGGAACTTCTCCCTCCATGGGGCCATTGGCACAGCACAATTACTCCATTCCTGCATGTAGGCCCAATGAGCACACATCCTTTGCAGATGATTCCTAGGCCCCCCTCTGTGCTGCCACTGGGCGTGGGCCTCTCCAACCAAGGGCACATAGCTCCCTCAGTAAGATCCATGACATCCCCTCCAAGCTTGCCTCCCTGGACAAGGTCACATTGTTTCAGCCACAGAGCCTGAGATTCCCACATACCCAGCTGCTGGATCCCGAACACATGCCTGATTCAGAGAGGGAAATCACTTTGTCCAGAGTCCCACTGCCTCAATCACAGAGTACGAGATGCCCGCCCCCCACTGTCATGGGTTCTGGGCCCCTCCTAGTGAGTTGAAGAGTGACACTAATCCAGCAAGAGTCGCACTACAACAGCCAAAGTCACAGCACCTGAGCCTCAGGCACCGAGACTCATTCTTCCCAGGCTTTAGACTCTGGGAACCCACAGTGAGCACATACCAGTGAGACCTCAGACAACCTTTTCCACGAGAGCCAAAACGACAATCACATCCAAAACAGCTTGCACAACGAAGCCTTGGGTCAGTCACATTGTCAACCCATGATGAGACTACATTTATGAATAAGAAACTAACATTCAAGATCAAAATACAACAAGAGAACCCAAGTAGTTCAAATAGGGAGCTCTACCAGATCACCAAGCCCAGGAGACCTGAGAAACTGTACCTCTAGCACCACCCCCAAAAGAACCTGGGTAGCAAAGCAGTTGGATATAAGACACAGAAACAATTAAAACATAACAGCAAAAAGTGGGAAGATTAAAAAAAATCCCCAACAGAAAGAAAAAGAGAAATCACCAGAAAGGGCATTAAATGAAATAGAGGCAAGTAATATGTCAGAGAAAGAATTCAGAGTAATGGTGATAAGGATGTTCAAATGGCTAGATGAAAAATACACACAACTCAATGAAAATGATAAGTAGCTGAATGAGAATGTCACCAACATGAAAAAGAACCAAGAGAAAATGAAGAATGACATAGCTGCAATAAAGAAAACAATGGAAGACTTAAACAGTAGACTAGAAGAGGCTGATGACCGCATCAGTGAATTAGAAGACAAGGTAGGAAAAAACACACAAACAGAACAGCAACTGGAAAGAAAACTTTAAAAGCAAGCAAAGAACCTAAGGGAGCTTTGGGACAACACAAAAAGAAAAAAACATCTGCATCATAGGGGTGCCAGAAGGAGAGAAAGCATTCCAAGGAATAGAAAACCTGTTTGAAGAAATAATGACAGAAAAATTCCCTCATACTGGCAAGAAAAAAAAAAACATGCAAGTCCAAGAAGCACATAGAGTCTCAAACAAAATGAACCGAAAAAGACCAACATCAAGACACATCATAATTAAATTGGCAAACATCAACGACAAAGTAAGAATCTTAAAGGCTGCCAGAGACAGACAGAAATTTAACTATAATGGATCTCCCATTAGAATATCAACAGATTTCTCAAAAGAAACACACTAGGCCAGAAGGGAATGGAATGAAATATACACAGTGATGCAAACCAAGGGACTGAATCCAAAAATACTATACCCAGCAAGGCTATCATTCAAAATTGAAGGTGGAATCAGGAGCTTCACAGACAAAAACAGGGCTAAGAGAGTTTAGCCAGCAATGCAAGAAATGATAAAGGGACCGCTGTAAAAAGAAAAAACAGAAAAGCAAGAAAAAACACAAACATTAAGAATAAAAATGACGACAAAAAAGTACTTATCAATAATGACATTAAACATAAATGGATTAAATGCTCCAATAAAAAGACATATGGTAGCTGAATGGATAAGAAAACATGACCCATATATTTGCTGTCTGCAATAGACCAACCTCAGAACAAAGGATTCAAACAGACTGATAGTGAAGGGATGGAAAAATAACTTTCAGGCAAATGAAAATGAGAAAAAAGCTGAGGTTGCAATACTTCTATCTGACTAAATAGACCTCAAAGTAAAGGCTGTAACAAGAGATAAGGAAGGCCACTTCATGATACTAAAGGGAGCAATTCAACAAGAGGATATAACTCTAGTAAACATATATGCATCCAATACAGGAGCACCCAAATACATAAAACAACATCTGGAAGATATCGAGGAAGATATCGATAGCAAAACAATCATAGTAGGGGACTTTAATCCCCACTGACACCACTGGATAAATCCTCTAAACAAAAAATCAGCAAAGAAACATCAATCCTAAATGACTCACTAGATCAGATGGACTTAATTGACATCTTCAGAACATTTCACCTGAAAGCTACAGAATATGCATTCTTCTCAAGTGCACATGGGGCATTTTCAAAGATAGACCACATATTAGGACACAGAAAAAGTCTCTTCAAATTCAAAAAGAGAGAAATCATAACAAGCATCTTCTCAGATCACAATGGCATAAAACTAGAAATCAACTACAATAAAAACAATGAAAAAAATAAAACACTTGAAGGCTAAATAGCATGCTATTAAACAATGATTGGGTTACCAAAGAGGTCAAAGAAGAAATAAAAAGATCCTGAAAACAAATGACAATGAAAACACAACAATCCAAAATCTATGGTACACAATGAAAGTCCTGAGAGAGAAGTTCATAGCTCTACAGGCCTACCTCAAAAAACAAGAAAAAATGGTAGTAAATTATCTAACCTTTGCAACTTAAATAATTAGAAAGAGAGCAACAAGAAAAGCCCACAGTAACCAGAAGTAAGGAGATAATAGAGATAAGAGCATAAATAAATGACATAGACACCAAAAAAACAATATAAAAGATCAATGAAACTGAGAGCTGGTTCTTTGAAAGGATGACCAACATTGATGAACCTCTAGCCATGCTCACCAAGAAACAAAGAGAACCCAAATAAAATCAGAAATGAAAGAGGTAAAGTAACAACTGACCCACAGATACACAAAGAATTGTAAAAAATTACTACAAACAACTCTACTCCAGCAAACTGGACAACCTACACAAAACAGACACATTCCTAGAAAAGTACAAGCTTCCAAAACTCAATCAGGAAGAACAAAAAACCTAAATAGGCTGATGACTACTGATGAATTTGAAACAGTAATCAAAAAACTTCAGGCAACAAAAGCCCTGGACCAGATGGCTTCATGGGGGAGTTTTACCAAACATTCAAAGAAGAACTAAAATCAATCCTTCTTAGACTATTCCAAAAAATTCAAGAGCAAGGCACACTTCCAAGCTCTTTCTTTGAAGCCAGCATTACCCTAATCCCAAAACCAGATAAAGACACCACAAAGAAAGAGAATTACAGGCCAATATCCCTGATGAACATAGATGGCTAATATCCTCAACAGAATTCTAGCAAACCAGACCCAGCATTAAGTTAGAAAGATCATACACGATAACCAAGTGGGATTTATTCCAGGAATGCAAGGCTGGTAAAATATCCGCAAATCAATAAACATGATACATCACATAAACAAATTGAGAGACAAAAATCACATTATCATATCAATTGATACAG
>NW_005364953.1:5771270-5772377 GCF_000412655.1 Myotis brandtii
GTGTTCATGGATTGGTAGAATCAACATCATTAAAATCTCCATACTACCCAAAGAAATCTATAGATTCAATGCACTCCCCATTAAAATGCCAATGGCATATTGCACAGACGTACAATGAACTCTCCAAAACTTCATCTGGAATAAAAAAAAGACCCCTAATAGCTGCACCAATCCTGAGAAAGAAGAACAAAGTAGGTGGGATATCAATACCAGATACCAAGCTGTATTACAAGTCACTGTTCTCAAAACAGCCTGGAACTGGCACAAGACCAGACATATAGACCAATGGAATAGAATAGAGAACCCAGAAATCAACCGAACCAATATGCTCAATTAATATTTGACAAAGGAGGCAAGAGCATACAATGGATTCAAGACAGTCTCTTCAATAAATGGTGTTGGGAAATTGGACAGATACATGTAAAAAAATGAAACTAGACCACCAACTTACACCATACACAAAAATAAACTCAAAATGGATAAAGGATTTTAGTATATGATGGGAAACCATAAAAATATTAGAGAAATCCACAGGCAGCAAAATCTCAGACATATGCTGAAGCAATATCTTCACCGATACAGCTCGTAGTGCAATGGAAACTAATGAGAAAATAAACAAATGGGACTACATAAAAATAAACAGCTGCTGCACAGCAAAAGAAACCATCAACAAAACAAGAAAGCCCACTGCATATGGGAGAACACTTACCAATGTTATCTCCAATAGGGTTTAATCTCCAAAATTTACAGGGAACTCATACAATTAACAAAAGGAAGATAAACAACCCATTCAAAAAAATGGTTAATGGACATAAATAGATACTTTTCAAAAGAGGACATAAGAAAGACGCAGAAACTTATGAAAAATGCTCAAAGTTACTAATCATCTGAAAAATGGAAATCAAAACGACAATGAGGTACCATCTCACACCTGTCAGAATGGCTATCATCAACAAATCAACAAATGAAAAGTGCTGGCAAGGATGTGGAGAAAAAATAACCCTCGTGCACTGCTGGTGGGAATGCAGACTGGTGCAGCCACTGTGGAGAACAGTATGGAGTTTCCTCAAAAAACTAAAAATGGAACTCCCATTTGACCCAGTAATC
>NW_005364953.1:5772907-5773253 GCF_000412655.1 Myotis brandtii
AGGACACATATGTAATACCTTAATCAATAAAGAAAAAAAAGATGAAATAAACTAAAAAAAAAAAGAAAAGAAAGAAACGTGCTCATAGATAAAATGGAAAATCCTAAAAGGAAACAAGCCATATGAATTAGGGTAATCAGAAGAAAACATAACAGAATAAGACCTATGAAGATTTCACAGTAGTTATTATTAAACTAGTGACCTGGTGCATGAAATTCATGCACATTAAAAGGGAATTAATTAAAGGAAATATTTTAATATTGCTATTTGCCTTTTCTCTATAATAGAAGTGTCAGAGATGAAAGAAAATTAGTAAAATGTATATGAAAATCTTCCTCCTGTCAGA
>NW_005364953.1:5773389-5781826 GCF_000412655.1 Myotis brandtii
ATAAAAATAAAATGTATATGAAAAATCTCTCTCCTGTCAGAGTCGAAGGTGTGCCATGGGAACCAGATTCAAGTTCCTGCCCAACCATGTGCGCCTCAAAATCACATGAGACCCAGACCCAGTTGGCCCCACCTGCATTGGGTCTCACGTCCTCCAGCCTGGAACCCATATGGTGGGCACTGCCTGAGATCCCCCGGCCTGGCACTGGGGCGGGGGTGCAGCCTGAAGTCCCCTGTCAAACCCCGCTGGGCAGGAGGCATGGCCTGAGATCCCCTGTCAAGGACTGCTGGGTGGGGGGTGTGGCCTGATATTCCCCAGCCTGGTACTGGGGTGGGGGGTGCAGCCAGAAATCCCCCATCAAGCTCCACCGGGCAGGGGGCGCAGCTTGAGTTCCCCCATCAAGCTCCACCGGGTGGGGGACACGCCTGAGGTTTCCCAGCCTGGCGCCAGGGCGGTGAGCGCGGCCTGAGGTCCCCTGTCAAGCCCCACTGGATGGGGGACGCAGTGTCAGGTCCCCTGCTCCAGCCCAGAGCCATGCAGCCTCAGGTCCCTGGTGATTGCTCGTTAAGGATCATTATGGGAACTCGGCCTCTGCTATGGGCACAGCCATCTTGTGTTACAGAATCCCTGCCTCTGCTTTGGCGCAACCATCTTGACCATCAATTTGCATATTCCCACTTTATTAGATATGATAGTATAAATAAAATCTGTATGATGAATATACTATAAGGGGAAAAAAGCCTTGAAAACATTAACAAGAAATAGGTTATTATAATATTTACTAATAAGAGTTTTTAAAAGAAATAAAGAGAACTTCTAGAACTGAAAAAGTTAATTGCTGAAATAAAATATACACAAGCTGATCAAATATTAGATTAGACCAGCGGTTCTCAACCTGTGGGTTTCGACCTCTTTGAGGGTTGAACGACCCTTTCACAGGGGTCGTCTAAATACATCCTGCATATCAGATATTTACATTACGATTCATAACAGTAGCAAAATTACAGTTATGAAGTAGCAACGAAAATAATTTTATGGTTGGGGGTCACCACAACATAAGGAACTGTATTAAAGGGTCGCAGCGTTAGGAAGGTTGAGAACCACTGGATTAGACACATCTGAAAATATATTAAGTAAACTGGAAAATAGAACAGAAAAACAATTCCTCAGAATGGATTTGAAAGAAACAAAGAATTTAAAAAGAGTATTATGAAAGAATATTTAAGGAATGTAGATAAATGAATAAGGTCCAATATATATTAACAGGAGAAGCAGGAGAGACTAGAAAGGGTTGTGTAGAAGCAATATAGTAAGAGCTAAATGTTGAATAATGTTTAAACTACATACCACAGAACAAGACTAATAAATGACAAGAGAAAATGAAATATTACTTTCAAAGTTTTGAGGAAAATAAACTACTAAACAATAATTTTTATATGCAACTAAATAATCAAACAATAATTAGAATCAAATAAAAACACTTTACAGACAAAAAATAAAAGGATTATGATTCACAAAGTGTCACTAAAAGAGCTATTAAAAGATGTACTTCATATAGATGAAAACTGAATAAAGAAAAATTAGCATGCAAGAAGCAATGGTGTGCAAAGAAATTAACAAACAGTATGTATTGCCTGTAAAAAATTAATAATGATATGGACTAACTATAAATAGTTAATAAAATGTGATAAATAACATTCTAGGCCATAAATTTGCATTATTTTTGCACATAGCTGAACAAGTAGATAGTGATAATTTCTGTATGGCATGCATTAGTAAATCATCAAGGTCTCTCATAACCAAAAGTAATTGGCTCTGGGGCTCTTACTGGTCCTGGCTTCTCTTAGTTTCCCTAAACCACTACAGTATTTCTCTTTCAGCACATTTATATAGAATTTGCATCATGCCAATTCAAGGCACATTGTATTAAAACTTTCAAATGTTAATGGCAAAGAAAGAATTCTCAAGGTTGCCAGGGAAAGGTAGACAGTAACATATAAAGGAAATCCCATTGGATTATCATTGGATATCTAGGAAGAAATGCTACAAGCTAGGAAAGAGTGGAATCAAATATCAAAACTATTAAAAGAGAGAAATTACCAGCCAAAAACAATGTATCCAGAAAAATTATCCTCAGATATGAAGAAAAAATAAGGAGTTTTTCCAGACATACAGAACCTGAGAAAATTTAACACTGGCAACCTCTATTACAGGAAATACTCAAGACGGTTATTCTACCTGAAACAAAGAACAAAAGGACACAAAACTATTAGTAACATCACCAACAGGTAGACAGAATAGGATATTAAAACTCTTTATCAGAATAAAGTCCTATATACTTACATATAACATAAAGTTTGAAAGAGGTAAAGAAATTTAAAAAGAGAGAGGAAGAAGACAAGAGCTACTACAATCCAGAAATGAACTCACAGCATAAATAAGGATAATTTGAGATAACAAAAACATAAAAAGGGAAGGGGTAAAGGTCTGAATTTGCAAAGGAGGATGGAAATATGATGCATTCAAAAAAAAGGACTACTGTATATATGAAACTTTATTTTGCATAAAACCTAATGATAAACACACACACACACACACACACACACACACAACTGAGACACATAACTTGAAAAAAGAGGGAAGAGAAAAAAAATTCTAGAATATCACCAAATTAAAACAACAGACAGAAACACAAGGGAAAAAATGATGGAAGCACAGAGCTACTAGAAAACAAAATATAGACTAGTTACAGGAAATCCTCATATATCAATAATTACTCTAAATGTAAATGGACTGAGCTCACCAATAAAAAGGCACAGAGTAACGGATTGGACCTAAAACCAAACTCAAGCATACTCTGCCTTCAGGAGACACAGGAAGAAGCAATCCTCATGATAAAAGCCGTGTCATTTTCTTACCCACAAAAAAGAAGATGGTGACTGGCTGGTGTTGCCCAGTGGTTGAGCATTGACCCATGTAGGAGGAGGTCACCAGTTCGATTCCTGGTCAGGGTACATGCCTGGGTTTAGGGCTTGATCCCCATTAGGGAGCATGCAGGAGGCAGCTGATTTATGTTTCTTGCTCATCGATGTTTCTGTCTCTTCCTCTCCCTTCCTCTCTCTGAAATCAATAACAACATTTTAAAAAAAGATGCTTGGCATAAAAATAATATTTTCTTTTGCTAATAACTGTCTTTCTGCAACCTCCTTCCGATTAAAAACCTTCCATTTTGTACAGTCCCTTGAAGTATCTTTTTACTTGCTAGATGGGATGCTGCCAGATTCATAAATTGCTTAACAAATCCAATTAGATTTTCAAATTTACTCAAGTTAAAAAAAAAATTTCAACACCACCCAAGCCAGCACTTCCAAATGCTCCCTGGCCACAGCTGAGAGAGGCTGAAGCCATTTCACGGTCTCTTGTAGTGCCACAACCCAGATCAAGATATTTCTTTTTCTTTTTTAAATATGTTTCTATTGATTTTTAGAGAGAGAGGAAGGGAGAGGGACAGAAATATCAATGAGAAAGGAACATCATCAATCAGCTACCTCCTCCACAGCAGATGGCTCCTACTTGGGATCGAGCCTGCAACCTAGGTAGGTGCCCTTGACTGGAATTGAACCTGAGACCCTTCAATCTGCAGGCCAACACTCTATCCACTGGGCCAAACCGGCTAGGGCCCAATATCATTCTATTACCTGAGGCACAGGTGGATGAAACTCCTCCAAGGTCCCTTGTTTATGTTGCTGGATCTCACAACTTCAGAAGCACTTTTTTTGTGTGTGGCTAGATGCCAGATTTTAATTGTTAAAAGGGGAGGACAAAAAAGAGGGACCTCTTGTACCACCATGATGTTGACCTCCTACAATTAATTAACTAGTGGCCCAGTGCATGAAATTCATGCACAGGGTGGAGGAGGTTCCCTCAGCCCATCCTGTACCCTCTCGCAATCTGGGACTGCTAGCTCCTAACTGCTCACTTGCCTGCCTGCCTGATTACCCCTAACTGCCTCTGCCTGACTGCCTGATTGCCCCTAACCCCTCTGCCTACCTGCCTGATCACCCCTAACTACCTCTGCCTGCCTGCCTGATTGCCCCTAACCTCTCTGCCTGCCTGCCTGACCACCCCTAACTACCTCTGCTTGCCTGCCGGATCGCCCCCAAATGCCCTCCCCTGCCAGCCTGATCTCGCCCACAACTGCTTCTACCTGCCTGATCACCCCTAACTGTCCTCCCCTGCTGGCCTGGTTGCCCCCAACTTCCCTCCCCTGCTGGCCTGATCTCGCCCCCAACTGCCCTCCCTTGCTGGCCTGATTGCCCCAAACTGCCTAACTGCCTCTGCCTTGGCCCCCACCACCATGGCTTTGTCCAGAAGGAAGTCAGACACCTGGAAGATGTCCAGTATACCCAGTCTAATTAGCATATTACCCTTTCAGTAGTATAGATTATATAGGATAGCATTGCTTAAATGGGGAGGGGGGAAGTCTTTTACAGCAGGAGGAGATGCTCTTGGCAGACAAAAAGCATAATCCTTATATCTGGACTGATGGCAAGCCATATGCACTATACTGCCAAACCAGTCATGAAAAAATTGAACTACTTTCTTACACTTTACACCAAACAGCTGTTGCCCTTAAAACCCCTCCTCAGGCCCCACCTTAGGTTCTGCCTTTGCAGTTCACCCAGATTAGGTTCTGATTGTTAGGTTTCTATGCCAGTCAGCATCAAAAGCTCCACCTCCTAGGCAGCCATTGGCTCCTCACACTTCACCCAGATTAGATTCTGATTGGTCAGTTTGTATGCCAGTCAGTGTCTCTGGGCCTATCTCTGGGCCTGATCAAAGAGGCAGAGCTGAGCAGCAGCACCTGCAGAGGCCTGGAGAGAAACAGAGGCATGGCTGCGAAACGGCTGATCAACAGCTGCCACAGAGGCTGCAAATCAGACCCTGCCTCTTTCTCTGCAGGCCTCTCTCCAGGCCTGATCCGCAGCCCCTCAGCAGTCAGTGCTGGGTCACTGCGCCAGCACCAGCTACAGTCAGTGCTGGGTCACCATGGCAACCCTGCACTGACTTCTGGTGTTTAGTGGAGCCTTCCGTCATTGTGGACATTAAGGACCCTGGCTCTTTATATAGAGAGATAATTATTGGTAGTAGTACAATTAATTCCAAATAGGTCTTCTTAATTCTCATCTCAATCCTCTGCTCAAAATCTTCCACTGCTGTCCTATCTCACCACCTTCACCCATGCCTCTCAAACCTCACCATTTACCACTATCCCTGCCCAATTCATTTTGCTTTAGCATCCCTTAACCTATGTTTGTTACTCAAAATTATTAAACACATGTTCACCTTATGGTCTCTTATTATGTTTCTCTCTTTGTCTGGAATATCCTACCTGAAACATACACATAACTTTCTCATTTATTCCACTTCTGCTCAAATGCAACTTTTTCAGAAAGCCATATTCTTTTTTTTAAATATATATTTTTATTGGTTTCAGAGAAGAAGGGAAAGGGAGACAGAGATAGAAACATCAATGATGAGAACGAATCACTGATCGGTTGCTTCCTGCACTCCCCACACTGGGGATTAAGCCCACAACCCAGGCATGTGCCCTGACTGGGAATCAAATTGTGAATTCCTGGTTCATAGGTTGGCGCTCAACCACTGAGCCACACTGGCTGGGCAGAAAGGCATATTCTAACCTTCTAACATATACCAATTTTCTTACCCACCCAAGCTGTCTACCATTCCTTAGCTCCATTTGTTTTAATCACCTTCTATTTACCCCACTGGTGCGGGAGGGATTCCTGCCCTAGAGTTATAGGAATGGCTGGACACAGAACACCAGAGACTGGAGGGAAGAAAAAAAAGCAGTTTATTAATCACATATACTAAAAGCTCCAGATAAGAGAACACCACACACTATGCAGTGTCACATGGAGGTTGTGCTAGGAACAGAATGAACAACCAGGGACTGTGGGAGGCAAACTTTTATTGCTAAGAGGACAGGGTTCCATTGGGAACATGAAATTGGCTTGTTTGAATAACTCTGTGGACTGGCAGGGAACTGAAACTCTCTTACAGTGATAAGCAATAACTTTTCCTGATCTCATTGATAAAGATTATTGGTTGGCTGGAGGACTTGATTTATAAGAACAGAATAAGGAGGGGAAATGGTAGTTAGGCCATGGAGATTCTCACAATTTCACCAGACATCAAGTCAACATATAACATTGAGCCTCAATTTTAGATATTACACCCCACCCCAATGTTTTATTTTTCACCATAGCCCTTACTTATCACTATCTGTATTGTTTAGTAGAAAAAAAGAAAAAATCTTCAGTCTCTATATATACATGTCATTGTGTGTGTGTGTGTGTGTGTGTGTGTGTGTGTGTGTGTGTGCGCGTGCGCACGCCTTATATTGTGAAAGGTAATTTTATGTGTCAACTTGACTGGGCCACAGGATGTCCAGATAGCAGTTAAACATTATTCTGATTATTCTAGATTTACCTGTGAGGTTGTTTCTGGAGATTAACATTTGAATTGGTAGACTGAGTAAAGCAAATTACCTGTTCCAATATGGTGGGCATCAACAAATTTGTTAAAGAACTCAACTATACAAAAAGTTTGTGCAAGAGAGAATTTGCTTTCTGGCTAATTCTTTGAACTTGAACATGGGTCTTCTCCTGCCTTTGGACTCAGACTGAAAGTTATATCATAAACTACTCTGGTTCTTAGGTCTTCAGACTCAGACTGAAAAATATACCATTGGCTCTTCTGCATTTCTATTATGCTGAATACAGATCCTGGGACTTCTTAGTACCAATACAGCATCGCCTTATCATCTCTCTTTCTTTTTCTCTCTCTATTTTCAGAATTGGTTCTAGAGTTTTTGGAATTGGGCTTCTAATCTGATTATATTTAAAGATGGTAATGACTCTATTTGCAGTAGCAAAGAGAACACTGGTTGTCCATAGTGTTATCTGGCAATAGAGATACACAATATATAACCATTAGATACTCATAATCAACCACTAGTAAGAAACAAGTAGCTGGGTGACTGTGTATATGATACTTGGGGAAAATTTATTTACTTTTAATTGAATTTAATGAATTTACATTGGTTAATACAATTATATAAGTTTAAGGTGTACAATTCTGTAATACATCATCTGTATATTGTATTGTGTGTATACTACCCCAAGTCATGTCTCTTTCCATCACCATTTATCCTCTTTTACTCTCTTCTACCTCCACCCACCCCTTTCCCTCTGGTACTGACCAGTCTGTTGTCTGTCTATGAGGTAGTTGTTTTGTTTTTGGTTTTTGCTTAGTTCCTTTAAGAACACTAAAAATATAAAGAAATTAATTGGTTTCTCCTAATGTCACTAGACACAATAGAGAAAGAAAAGGATAAACTCAGAGATTCAAATCCTAAACTCAAGTACCACATAAGAGACCTGATAGCTTCTATGTGTGCCCTAAAGAAAACCATGATCTCCCACAGCCCTAAGGAGGCTAACATTGCCAAAATTCAATAACAGAATATCATCCCGTAATTGGCTAAATTACAATGCAAGTTGAACTCTCACCTCCAGGGTTTCTACTGTTAAACTGCAAGTATTAATTGGGAAAGAAATGTATCCTTTAAGTTGGAATGGAAACATGTAGGAAGACTGATGAAAGTGGAGACACTGAACCCCTAAAGTTTGATGACTCTCTTTGCCAGTTGAAGAAGACTCCCTACCCTAAGGGTAGCGGTTTCTTTTGTTTTGTTTTGTTAATCCTCACCCTGATATTTTTTCATTGATTTTTAGAGAGAGAGTGGAAGGGAGGGAGGAAAGACAGAGAGAGAGAAACATCTATGTGAGAGAAAAATATCAAATGGTTGCCTCCCACATGCTCCCAGACTGGCCCGGGGATCCAGCCAGGAACCAAGGTATGTGCCCTTGACCAGAATTGAACCCTAAACCCTTCAGTCTCCAGGCGGAGGCTCCATCCACTGAGCCAAACTGGCTAGGGCAAGGTAACAGTTTCTTCACCCTCACTGGGAGTGCACTCTCCACCACTATCTGAGGGGATTAACCTTACATTGCCTGAGGAAATTGTAATGGCCTCCCCCAAGGCAACATAATGCTAATTTTTCTCAGGACCCACCCCCCCCACCTCTCTTTGCTTCTAGATTTTTAACTAGACTCAAGTCCCAGCAGGTCCCTAAAGCTGGGGTTTCTTCTGAGTTCTATAACTCATAAGTGCCAGAGTAAGATACCTAAATGTAAAATATGTTGGTTCCAAAATCCAAAGAGCCTTACTAGGCATTGTGCCTCTTTTTTGGTTGTAAGAAGGGCCAGATACAATTTATCCTTCACTATCTTAGTCAGTTAAGGCCAGTATAACATAATACCACACATAAATGGAAGTGCATATCAAATAT
>NW_005364953.1:5781914-5815022 GCF_000412655.1 Myotis brandtii
TATATAGATACATATAAAATTATACACATAAACAAAAGTACATATAGAATATATTTATAATTTTTATAGATAATATATAAATAAACATAATGAAAGCCATGAATTATTCACAGTAGGTAAGAATATATAGCAAATAAAATACTGTTTATATGCTACTGTAAAGAATATTTACAATTTTTTTATGTAGAACTTTTTTGCCTTAATTAAAAACACTGCTTAAAAATCTGGGATGAGGGTAAGTCTAAGTCATAGTAAGACCTTTGGAAAAAAAGAAAAATTTATATTATTAAAAAGGAATGCTGGCAAGTATAATTCTCAAAACAATCATCTTTAAGATAAGAATTAATATATTTGTTAATTGTTATTCACATTTGCAGGAATCAGTCATTATTCAGTTTTAATATAGTACACATATCAATATCTACAGCTACACATATTTTCGGATTCTACAGTGATTGGAATCATGAAATTAGTAGTGCACAGCTGCTTTAGTTCTCAGGCATATGTATTTCTGTCTTCATCAATCAGCTCTCTGCCAGGGACAAATGTATAGTTACACTTTACCCACATTGACCCATTGTTTAAAAGAAGGCTATTTACATAATTTAATGTATAGTTTCACTACTTCAGGGCATACTTTGAGCTGGGTCCATAACTATGTTAGTACATTATTTTATAGAACTTTTCTCTGGAAACATTCACCCAATCATCCTGTTCTTTACAGAGAAGCTAGAAGGAATTTGGATGCTCTGTAGAGAATGGAATAAGCACCAGTGTTATTCGTGTCATCTGTTTTTATTCCAATTAGTTCAGCTGCTGAAAAAAACAAAAAAGTATGCAAATGAGACTTCGGAATATACAAAATTGAATGTGAGGAAAGCAATCTTCTGTTATTTTTGTTCTCCTAGAGATATACATTTTATACTGCTAAAACTATTTCAACTGAACAAAAAAATTTGAATTGGTTTGTGCCATCACTACATTTTTTAATTGTACTGGATATATTTTGCATTACAGATATTTCTTAAACAGAAATTTATAATATATGCATACATTTATAAATATATAGTTAATTTATGTACTAGTGTTATATTTCTGACTCACTTATAAATTGCAAATGGAATTCAGATCAATGAAACACTTATGGAGAGAATGGGTTATATTTTTCTAAACTTGCACACTTACACATTATTCTTTCTTGAAAACTCACTTCCTAAGTATCATAGCATTGAAATATTATGTAACAAATTGAAAACATTTGTAGGGCCCTAGCCTGTTTGGCTCAGTAGATACAGCATCGGCCTGCGGACTGAAAGATCCAGGATTTGATTCGGGTCAAGGGCACATGCCTTGGTTGCAGACTCTTCCCTGGCCTGGGTCCTGGTCAGGGCTACTGCAGGAGGCAACCAATCGGTGTGTTTCACATCGATATTTCTCTCTGTCTTCCCTCTCTCTTCCATTCTCTCTAAAAATCAATGGAAAATATCCTCCCATGAGGATTAAAAAAAAGGAAAAAAATCTTTTTTAAAAAAGAAAACATTTGTTGGAATGCACTGCTCATGTAAGACTCTGCCTTTGTCTTATGTTGTGATTTTCCTACTTGACACAAATAATTCATAATCAACCTTTTTCAAGCCTGTGATTTTGGGAAATTAAGGTATCATTAATAGAGGAAATAGCTACAAACAGATTGAAAGCAAAAGTTTCCTAAACTGCCGTTCATATTTTTTCTTTTTGTTTCATACAGCTTGTCTTTCATATTTTTTTCTTTTTGTCTCATTGAACTTATTTTTCTTTTTTTTTAAATATATTTTATTGATTTTTTACAGAGAGGAAGGGAGAGAGATAGAGAGTTAGAAACATCGATGAGAGAGAAACATCGATCAGCCGCCTCCTGCACATCTCCCACTGGGGATGTGCCCGCAACCCAGGTACATGCCCTTGACCGGAATCGAACCTGGGACCCTTCAGTCCCCAGGCCGACGCTCTATCCACTGAGCCAAACCGGTTTTGGCTGAACTTATTTTTCTATAGTTTCCTCAGACTATATTCTTTTTCGACAATTTCCTCATTATTTGTGTTTAATCTATTTTGTAAGCCCTCCATTGTCATTCTAAATTGTGTGTTTTCTAATTTCTAAGGGTTCTTTTTGTTCTTTCAAATGTACTTTAAAATGTGTGTTTTACTCAGCTTTCATAATATCAATAACCTTCTTCATGCTTTTAAACAGTAAACATCCACGTCTTATGTTCTGTCCCTATAACTTTAAAATCTAAATTAACAATGGATCTAATATTCAATTTCATTATTTTTATTAATTTTCATTCATGATAAATATTTTCCTTATATAGTTTTTGAGTTTTGATTTTTAATTTATGTTATTTAGAACTTTGTGGAAGTTTGTTGTGACAGCTCCCCAGAGAGAATGTGGTTGCCAGTGCTTTGGCTTATTAGAATACTTACATCATTTAATTTAGGATTTTTTTTTTGTTTCTGGCTACATAAATAGGGTGAATTAAAATCCAATGTTCACCCTTTTATGACTGAATAGTATTCCATTGTACATACTGTATGCACTACTTCTTCTTTATTCTTATACAGATGGATACTTAGGCTGTTTCTATTTCTTGGCTGTTGTAAATAATGCTGCAATGAACATAGGAGTGTGTATAGTATTGTTTTTGCCCTTTGGGATATATACCCAGAAATGGAAGAGCTAGATCATACGGTAGTTCTATTCTTAACTTTTAGAGAAATCTCCATACTGTTTTCAATACTGGTTATACTAAATTTACAATTGCATCAACAGTGTACAAGTGTTCCCTTTTCTTCAAATCTTCTCTAACATGCTTGTCTTTTTTATGATAGCCAGTCTAACAGGTGTGAAGTGACATCTCAATGTGGTCTTGATTTGAATTTACCAAATAGTTAGTGATGTTTAACATCTTTTCATGTGGATGTTGGTTATCTATGTATCTTCTTTGAAAAAATGTCAGAATATCTGCCCATTTTTTAATCAAGTTTTGTTGTTGTTGTTTTTCTTGTTCTTGAGATGTATGAGTTCTTTATATATTTGGACTTGAGGGTATTGTGCTAAGTGCAACAAGTCAGACAGAAAAAGACAGATGCCATATGATTTTTACTCATGTGTGGAATTTAAAACAAAACAAAAAGAACAAATAAAAAAAACCATAGAAACAAACAACAGATTGGTGGTTACCATAGGGGGAGGAGAGTGAAGAAAGAGCCAAACAGATCAAGGAGCTCAATTGTATAGAGATGGATGAAAACAAGACTTTTGGTGGTATGTATGATGTAGTAAATACAGATGTCGCACATCTGAAACATATAATATAAACCAATGTTATCTCAATAGAAATAAAAATAGCTGTCAGAATGGAGGGGGGTTGTAGGGCTGAGTGAAGAGGGTGAAGGGATTAAGAAAAAATATATATATATAAACCCAGATAACAGTATGGTGATTATCAGAGGGAAAAGGGGTGGGGAGAGGTAGAAGAGGGTAAAGGGAGGATAAATGGTGATGGAAGGAGACTTGACTTGGGGTGTGAACACACAATACAGATGCTATGTTATAGAATGGTATACCTGAAACCTATGTAATTTTATTAACCATGTCACCCCAATAAATTCAATAATAAACTAAAATCCTGAGTTTTCTAAAAAACAAAAACATTTTTATATGAGGATTTAAGATTTATTTATCTTCTCTACCTTTCTACTAAAGACCAAGGTTCTTCTTTCTTTACCAAGTCTTTCTCTCTCTCTCTCTCTCTCTCTCTCTCTCTCTCTCTCTCTCTTTCTCTTTCTCTCTCACACACACACACACACACACACACACACACACTTTTTCTTGCTCCATAAAAGTGTAGCCTTTTACCACACCAGTTTCATTCAGGACTTTTTGATCTAGTAAAAGTAATAGGATTTGTGTTTTATCAAAATTCAAGTTATATTTGAAAAGGAATGGAAGAAATCCTAGAGAAAACTCTGGTTTCAGTGCTTATTTACCAACATATATGACTGCTTTCTCATTAAACCTGGCTTCTAAGTGCTTCAATTTCTTTCTCAATACAGTCATGTGTTGCTTAATGACAGGGATACTTTGAGAAATGTGTCATTAGGCAATTTCATCCTTTTGGGAAAATCATAGAGTGTAGTCACACAAACTTAGATGGTCTATCCTACAACATACCTATGCCCTATGATGTAGCCTATTGCTCCCAGGCTACAAACCTGTACAGCGTGCTACTATACTGAATACTGCAGGGAATTATAATGCATTGGTGAGATTTTGTGTATACAAACATAAAAAGGTACAGTAAAAACCATAAAAGATAAGAAATGGTACACCTGTATAGGGCACTTACCATGAATAAAGCTTGTAGGACTCAAAGTTGCTTTGGTTGCATCAGTGAGTAAGTGGTGAATGAATGTGAAGGCCTAGAATGTCATTTTACTCTACTGTAGATTTTATAAAAGCTGTACAGTTAGGCTACATATAATTGATTAAAAATGATTTTTCTTTCTTTAATAGTAAATTAACCTCAATTTGTGTAATATTTTTACTTTATAAACTTTTTAATTTTTTAAACTTTTGACTCTTTTGTAGTAATATTTAGCTTAAAACACACATTGTACAACTGTACAAAAATATTTTTATCCTTATTCTATAACATTTTTCTATTTAAAATATATAATTTTTTTTTACTTTATAACTGTTTTGTTAAAAACTAAGACACAAACATGCACACTTTAGCCTAGGTATACACAGGGTGAGGATCATCAATATCACTGTCTTCAACTTCCACATTTTATTTCACTGGAAGTTCTTCAGGTATAACACTCATGGAGCTCTCATCTCTTATGATAACAATTCTTTCTTCTGGAATACTTCCTTCAAGAACATTATGGCTCTTTAGTAAAAATACTAGTATATGAAGACTCAAAAAGGATTTCTTTTCATTATGTAAATTATTGGCTATAAATTGAGATGAGCTTTCTGTTACTTAAATAGAAAATTTTACAGAATAAAATATATTTATATTAAAATTAGAGGACTGGTGCATGGATTCATCCACCGGTAGAGTCCCTTGGCCTGGCCTGCACCCTCTCGCAATCCAGGACCCCTCGGAGGATGTCAGATTGCTGGTTTTGACCAATCCCTGCAGACCAGGCCGAAGGACCCGCACCAGGCCTCTAGTATGCATATGAAATTTTTGGTTAATCTCTTCCTGCCTTCCCCCCTCCCCCTTTCCCTCTGATATTCATCAATCTATTCCATGTTTCCATGCCTGTGTGTTGAGCATCTGCCCCCTGGTAGTCAGTGCACGTCATAGCTACCAGTCGAATGGTCGAATGGTCACTTAAGCTTTTATATATATAGATTCTTATTTGTCAATTTATTTTTAACCTTGAGCTGAACACTGATTGGTACAATATGGAATTTATAGTACCCTTTCTAAATCAAAATCCTCCCTTGTGTTTACATTATGCCAATTGACAAAGAGTTCAAAGTACTTGACAAGCATTTATCCACAAGTCTTAATGGATTTTAAAATTAAATTATGGAAGGGCATGTCCCATTGTACACATATATGCTTATTCAATATTCATTTATCCTTCTTGTCAGTGCCTCTACTCTTTTTAACATCTTCACTCTTCATATTTTAAATTTACCCACAGAATATTCCTCTGATGGATAAACAGTATATCTGGATTCTAATGTACCCAAGGTCATAGAGTCTGCAAATAGAAAAATCTAAGGCATAACACAATTCTTTTTATATCACTGAAACACGAATCCTGTATAGTTTAGATATATATCTTCAGAAGGTGGGGTGTCATGTATCTTGAAATACACAATGTAATATTACTCTATCACCATTGAAAGGAGAAGCTCTGCTCCTATTCTCCCATTCTAGGGAAACTATCAAATGAAAAAAGAGTGTTTATTTTTATCAAGCTGTTTGCTCTTTATACTATTTATTAAGACAGCTAGAGAAGACTTTCACCATAGATATTATTAAAATGTCTATTTATAATAAATATTTTGGAAGGTGTTCTTCCACTGACTTGGTTGTAGCTTTATTGAAATATCAATTGCAAGAAACCTACCAGATTATGAAACAAAATTTAGATCACTATTTATATATCTGTCCATTCACCCATTTAATTATCTATATAACTTATGTGTACTTTCTCCCTATAAAAACCTATCAAATTAAATAGCTTATATTCAACTTGTCAAGAGATCACTGTACTTCTATTAAAATGGAACTTCCTTGCCCTAGCCAGTTTGGCTCAGTGGATCGTCAGCCTGTGGACCAAAGGCTTCCAGGTTCGATTCTGGTCAAGTGCATGTACCTTGGTTTCAGGCTTCTCCCTGGCCTGGGGCCCTGGTCAGAGCTCGTGCAGGAGGCAACCAATCGATATGTGTCTCTCACATCAATGTTTCTCTCTGTCTTCCTCTCTCTCTTCTACTCTCTCTAAAAATCAATCAAAAATATCTCTGGTGAGGGTTAACAACAACAACAAAAATGGAACTGCCTTATGACCCAGCGATTTTACTTCTGGAATTTATCTGAAGAAACTCAAAACACTAATTCAAAAGAATATATGTATTCCTATATTCATTGCAGTGTTATTTATAATAGCCAAGATTTGTTAGCAGCCCAAGTGCTTATCAGTAAATGAGTGGATAAAAAAAGCTGTGGTACAGTGAAATACTACCCAGCTGTAAAAAAGAAGGAAATCTTACCTTCTGTGACAGCATGGGTGGACCTGGGGAGTATTATGCTAAGGGAAATAAAACAGTCAGAGAAAGACAAATATCACATGATCCAACTTAAACTGATGAATAAAATAGAAACAAAGACATGGAAACATGGAACAGACTGACAAATCTCAGAGGGAAGCAGAGGGAGGGCAGGAAGGTATTAACCAAAAAATGTATATGCATTGTCCAAGGACAAGACAGTAGGGTAGTGAAAGCCTGGGGTGGGGTGGGAACCAGGTGGAGAGGGGCAAGGGGGGAAAAGAGAGGGGGGCTCTCAAAAATAAAGATTAAAAAAATAGAAACCATTTGCTGATGCCCAATATTTACTCAGCAGTGCTTCCTTTAGGTTAATAGTTATCAACCTTTACTGCATTTTATTTGTTTGTTTATTTAATTATTTATTTTATTGAAGTACTAGAGGCCTGGTGCACAAAATTCATGTCTGGGGGGGAGTGTGTCCCTCAGCCCAGCCTGCACCCTCTCCAACCTGGGACCCCTTGAGGGATGTCTGACTGCCCATTTAGGCCTGATCCCACCAGGATCGGGTCTAAACAGGCAGTCAGACATCCCTCTCGCAATCCAGGACTGCTGGCTCCCAACCGTTCACCTGCCTGCCTGATTGCCCCTAACTGCTTCTGCCTGCCAGCCTGATCGCCCCCTAACCACTCCCCTGACATCCTGATCGATGCCTAACTGCTCCCCTGCTGGTCCGATCACCCCCAACTGCCCTTCCCTGCAGGGCTGGGTCCCCACAACTGCCCTCCCCTGCTGGCCTAATCACCCACAACTGCCCTCCCCTGCTGGCCATCTTGTGGTGGCCATCTTTGACCACATGGGGGCGGCCATCTTGTGTGTTGTAGTGATGGTCAATTTACATATGACCTCTTTATTAGATAGGATTATTAGATAAGATAGTTGATATGCAATATCACATTATTTTTAAGTATATCACATATTGATTCAAAATTTATATTCCTTACAAAATGATCACCACAATAAGTCTAGTAACCATCTATTACTGTACAAAGTTATTACAATTTTATTAACTATATTCCCTATGCATTTTAGAATTTCCTGGGAGCTATTTAAAAATCTCGTGTTTAAGCTCTCTTTTAGACTAATTCAATGAAAGTCTATGGGGTGGGTCTCATGCATCAGTATTTTTTAAAGGACCTTAGGTGAATCTAATGCCTAGTCTATGTAGATGAAGAAAAGTGAATCTTTGCCATGCATTTTCTCTTCCTTTTATACTCTGACATATTAAGTGTTAACAAAGAGATGTACTGCTTGGATTTAACCAAAGATTCTTAATAATTTCTTTGTGTTTTTTTTAATATATTTTATTGATTTTTTACAGAGAGGAAGGGAGAGGGATAGAGAGTTAGAAACATCGATGAGAGAGAAACACCCATCAGCTGCCTTCTGCACACTCCCTACTAGGGATGTGCCCACAACCAAGGTACATGCCCTTGACTGGAATCGAACCTGGGACCCTTCAGTCTGCAGGCTGACGCTCTATCCACTGAGCCACACCGGTTAGGGCTCTTAATCATTTCTTGGGTGATGGACCACTTTGGCAATCTGATGAATCCCCTGTATCTCTTGCAAGAATAATTTTAAATGTATAAAATAAAATATGTAGAATTGTAATGGAAGAATATTATGGACACAATTATCAAAATATTAAAATTGTGATATATAATATATATAACTAGCAATTAAGTCACTTAAAAAACATATGGCAGTGCATCTACTATCAAAACTTTGAAGTTATGGCCATCAATGGTATTTGTCTGTGAACAGGTATAATGAATTAGAATTATATCCATCTGTTACTGAGATAATCAAAGTTACTCCTAATAATTTGTTACACTGTTGTTGAACTTTATAATAGAAGGAAATGCAGAATTTTTGTTACATTGCAGAGAAAAAAGAGATGTAATTTGCTCCCACCCACGTTTATTAACATTCTGAATTCTATAAGAGGTCTGTAAACCCCAAATAATAACCTGTGGTGAAAGGTGTTTATTTTATTCAACTGCAAATGTGTCTCAATAGATATTATCCAATACATCTTAGCACAGAAACTGGCATAACCTTTTAATCTAATTTGTAGTTGAGGATCTGGTACCAATGATATGTAGAAAAGTAATCAGTGGAAAAGTGTTTAAATTATGAAGCTTTATTCATAGTAGATAGATATCGTTAGAAATTATATTGGTTAGCCCTTAGTAACAATACAGTGACATGAAAACATCAAGAAATTAAGAATTGGATGAGAAGTCAATTAGGAAGAAAAAAGAAATTAAAAAGCCACTGAAAACAAACTTTTCCTGATTTAAAATTTTTGTTTAGAACTGGGCCAAGTCAAAGTGGTTTATTCTGGCTATTATGGCCTGATGTGTGGACACAGATTGAAGCTAGGAAAATATCATATCTTATTTATTCCCTTATATCAGAGGTCAGGAAAAGAAAACCATAGGTGATAAAAAAGAGGAAATAAATGGTTAAGTGTGATAACATTACATTAAGCATTCAACTGTAATTATTTTGATTTACTTTTTGCCCTAAACTACTTTTCAGATTACATTTTGATCAGAACTGTGAAGTAATAGGTGTAAATGTTTTCTTGCATGCTTTAAATTGAAGCTCCTTCTTAAACACTGTTTAATGTCTCCTCAACTATTATCTATGACTTGGGGGTTAGGAGTAAAAATTTTCATACCTGGCTTAATAATTTACAAACAGAAGTTATAGGCTAGTAGATTAGGGATAATCATTGCTATTCCCTAGATCTACTTTTATTTGAGTCATTTAGAGGGATATTACCAAATTAATTATATGTTTCTATGCAAAATGCATAAGTTAGTTGTGTTTAAGCAGAAATAATGTAGGCTAGAATAATGTTGCTGATTGATTGATAGGGATGTAAAAGATGAGGAACATGATAAATGAAAATTCCAGATAATTTGAAGGTTAGGTCAAGTATTTTTTGGATAGCTTATTTGTGAATCAACCATTTTTTTAACCTTTATTGTTGAAAATATTACAGATGCCCTCCCTTTATTTCCCCCTTGCCCCTCCTTTTGACAAAAATCATATTGAAGATCAGCCTTGTATGTTGGTGTTTATTTCTTCTTCCTAGTCCCCTAAACTTGTAAGTGACTTTTCAGAAGATGTGAAAAACAAAACAAAATAAGAGCAAAAGGAAAATCTGGCATTTGTTGATATTCCTTTACAGTCAATAATTGCATTTCATGACACTTTATTATGTCTAATAAAAATTCTAGAGGCTACACAAAATTCTAGAGCTATTGTATAGAAAAATGGTAAATAATTGTGAGAAATTGACTGCTTTTATTGAAAATGTAATCATTTTAAGAAGGAAAAATGTATTTATTCTGTATTTTTTGTTCTAAAGAACATTGCTAATTTTTTAGTTTTGTTTCAGGATAAGCTAGTTAACAGGCTATTTTACTTCTATTAATAACTTCAAATGTTTCTTATGATAATATAATGCTTTTACTGCTACATCTAGGTCCAAGGAGGAAAGTTGAAGGCAGCACAATGTAAGAGAAAGCTTTAAGAATAATCATATATCAAGATTCATTTTCGAGGTATACACAGGGTTATCTCTCCCCATCTCCCCTACCTTCTCTCTGAAAGGGTTAACTAGCTACCTTAAAACAGAAAGGGAGGGGGTCCAGACAGATGGAAACATTTCTGGCTTGAGCAAATAAAACAACCATAAACCAAAGACAGAAATATCTCTGGCCTGAATGGCTGTGGCAATAAATCTCTAGATAAGTGATAAAAAAGAGGCCACTTTACTCTTTTGAGCAAAGAAGCCAGCAGTTTCAGTCTCAAGGCATGGCAGGATCAGATTGCTAGGTACCATAAGTTAGACTAAAAGTAGCCCTGACCTGAGCAGCTGGGAGAGCTATAAGATAAAACATTTCTGGCCAGCATAACTAGGAGAAAGCCATAAGATATATCAAAAGAAACTCCACATTAAACAGATAAGATGAACATGTGAAGGGCAAAGAAAAGACACAAAATAAAGTTTCTTAAGAGGGAGGCACCACGTGGGCTTTGGCCTTAGCAGAGTGAACAAAGAGGAATGCACGGGGGACCTAAGTTGGGGAAGAGTCCAATTAAAAAGGGTCATGTCCAGACAAAGAACTACAGCCTATTTAATGCCTCAAGACAAAGAAAGCAGTGGTCACCCTTCTTAGTGGACCCCCCTTTCCCTCCGTGCCAGGAGGGACAGAGTCTTAGAATTCGGGTTTTAGAGACAGTATCTGTTTACAATAAAGTTTTTTCTGCTTGCAATAAAGTTTCTGTACTTCTCACCTACTACCTTTTGTCCATGGCTTCATTCTTCAAATCCATCTGGACAAGAACCTGGAAAAGAAACCACCCTTGTACCCTGCTCAATAAAAACAAAAATAAAATACAAAACAAACAAACAAACAAAACCCAAATCATCTCTACTCTTCTCTATTCCTCTCACCAAGAACCAAATGGGCTGGTACCTTGATCTTGGACTGTCCAACCTCCAGAACTATGAGAAATAAATTTCTATTGTTTAAACCATCCAGGCTATGGTATTTTGGTATGGCAGCCTGAGTGAACTAGCTAATACAGTTTTCTAACAATTATGGAGGGAGAAGTAAACCAAAACACATTTTTACTTAACTGAGACCGAATCTGAGTTTCATGAAAAGCCACCGATGCTGTTTTATTATTACAGGAAAAACACTATAGATTGATGTGGCAAGAAAATAGTGACACTTTAAAGGTAAGTATTGAATAGATATCTTTAAGAAGCAATGAAAGAAATTGATATTAATTGCTATGTTTCAGATACTGCACTAACTTAGTATGTAATATTAAACAACCCCTGAAGATGAATATCTTCTTTTAGAGATAAAAGAAACTAAAACTTGAAGAAGTACAGCAGCTTATAAAACCATAGACCTAATACATTAGTATCAGAAATATAATTTATGTTTTCTAAAGCACTATTTTCTTTCCACCAAGGCATGTTACTTCCCAAACAATGAAGTCTGTTTTTAGTGCTCAATCTATCATACCATTGAGAGACTCTGTGGGGCTTAATGTCTTCATTTTCTCTGAAATGAATACTAGATTTATCATATTGATTCTCAATGATCCCGAGTTGATATTGTCTTAGGTTATTATGAATGTCATTTTATTTAGTAGTTAAGAAAAAGGACTGATGCAGACCTCCTGGGTTCAAATTCATGTCTATTTAAATAATACTTTATGCCTCTTGGTTCACCTCTGTAAAAAGCATATATCATGGAATTATTTTAAGGATAAAGATAGGCAGTATACCTAAAGTCATTGTCATTGTTATAAATGATGTAAAAGATAGTTCCTCTTCTTTTGGAAAAGAATAAAAAACCTACATGATTTAAAAATAGATGGATATTAAATAATGAGTGACTGTATTTTGATTTGAGATTCTTAGACTGGTTGGGGAAAACAGTCTGGGAAACACAAAAATCACATGCTCATGAAACTGAGCTCTTTATTGTTAATTTAGTTATTCCATGAAACAGGAACATAGATTTTGTTTTATTGTTTTGTTGCCAGGATCTCAAACAGTACCTGGTATATATAAGCATACATCAGAGATATTGTGGGTTTGGTTCCACATCACCTCAATAAAGCAAATATTGCAATAAAGTAAGCTGTAATCTTTTTGCTGCTGGAGGGTCTTGCCTTCAATTTGTAAAAGATGCAACATCTGTGAAGTTCAATAAAGTAAAGCAAAGCACAATAAAATATGTCTGCGTGCATTTTTGAATGAATTTTGTCAAAATGTTTGTTTTTATTACATGTAGACAGTGTAGATTTGTATGTGTGTGTCTGGGAAAGGGTAACTTGAAAATCATTGAATATGTCACAGAAGAGTTGTATTCAGAAACTGGCTCAGCTCTTTTTTTTATGTCTGCTTTTCAGCAACTGATTTAACTTCTCTAAGCCTCAGTTTTCTTATCTCTAAGGTAGAAACAAAATCTCTCTGTATTAACCATGTTTCTAGATTGTATATTAGCTATTTGACATCTACTATCCCCATCCTCTCCATAAATCTGCTGAATCACAGCCAGATTAATGACTAAAGCTGTTTATATCTTCAAGGTAGTTTTCACATCACAAAGCAAGAATGGTCTTTTGTTATGTTAATGAGGTAACTTTTGAACCTCACCCAAGAACAGGGTATGATTGCCATTAGGAGTCAAGCATGTGGTTAGAGATTTGGGAGTTAATTACTGTTGGATGAGTTAGTGAGCGTGGGGCACTCATGATAAGATTAGTATCCTTATAAGAAGAAACATCAAAGAGCTCTTCACTCTCTCTCTCTCTCTCTCTCTCTCTCTTGCTCGATCGCTCTCGCTCTCACTCTCTCTCTCTAATTTGGATATTTATAACATTATTTGTGGGCCATACAAAATTATCAACTTAAAAATTAGATTGTTGTATTTGATCAAACATTTAATTAACTCACCCCTATTGCCTTGGCAGGGCCAGACCAAATGATTTCATGGGCCTTATATGGCCTGTGGGCCAGATGTTCCCCACCCCTGCTCTAAGACCTCTAGTCACCAAAATGGTAATTAATACAGGGGAAGGGAAAAACCAAGAAACAATTGAAACCAGAGATATAGTGTGAAGAAACAGGCTCATTTTATGGATTGGTATCACCTTCTGAAGAACCTTTATTAAAATGGATCATGAGAGTAACCAATTTGGGGGCTGTGCCTTTGATTTTGAATGCAGCAGAGTGGAAGAGCATGTTTGGGTTGATGAAGGACCCACAGCTCACTGTTGAACAATCACAGAATGTTGTATGTGATCTAGACAAATGGGGTTTATTCCCAGGGGAAGAGCCAGACTATGGGACTGGATAAAAGGCACTATAAAGTGTTTTTGTCATGAGAAGAAGGACTGCCCAATTCCTCCAAACATGCCAAACTGAATACTCTAGAATCTAGAGTCTAGATGAAGCAACTGATAGGTTGCCAATGCAAATCATGTGGGACTAGCTTTATGATGACAGGGATATCCACACACTGAATATGCCCATTACTGAGATTATGGTAAATGCTATGATTAAGGGGACCCCTGTTGCATGGGCACCTCATGTAACTTTACTGCTACCAAATAGAACAACAGTTTGAAAAGCCTTATCAGACATGCTATCTCACTTTCCCATATGGGCCTTACTGACCACAAGAAGATAAAGTGACTTAAAAAGTAAGGAAAGACACAGAGAAACAAGAGACTAGATTCAACAGAGAAGTTTTTAGGTGGTTAATAAAAAAATGGGATCTTCGATATTACTAATCATCAAGGAAATGCAAATCAAAACCACCATGAGATATCACTTTACACCAGTCAGAATGACTATCATTAAAAACAAAAATCAACAAATAACAGGTTCTGGAGAGAATGTGAAGAAAAGGGAGCCCTCATACACTGTTGATGGAATTGTAAATTAGTGCATCCAGTATAGAAAACAGTATGGAGTTTCCTCAAAAAGTTAAAAATAGCTTTCTAGCTGGTTTGGCTCACTGGATAGAGCATCAGCCTGCGGACTGAAGGGTCCCTGGTTGGATTCCTATCAAGGACCTATACCTTGTTTGCAGGCTCCCAACCCTGGCTGGGGTGCATGCAGGAGGCAATCAATCGATGTGCCTCTCTCACATAGATGTTTCTCTCTTTCTCTTTCTTTCCTTCTCCCTTTCACTCTCTCTAAAAAAATAAAATCAATGGAAAAATATCCTCAAATGAGGATAAAAGAAAAGTTAAAAATAGAGCTGCCATATTCCACCTCCAGGTAATTATTCAAAGGAAACAAAAACACAAATTCAAAAAGTTATGTGTATCCTATGTTCATTGCAGCATAACTTACAATAGGCAAGATTAGGAAGCAGTCTAGATGTCCATTGTTAGATGAATAGACAAAAAAGATGTGGCACATTTATACAATAGAATACTAGCCAGAAGAATAATAAAACCTTGCCATTTGTGAAAACATAAATAGACCTAGAGGGTATTGTGCTAACTAAAATAAGTCAGACAGAGATAGACAAATCCTGTATGATTCCACTTATATGTGGAATGTGAAAAAGCAAAACAAACAAATAGATAAAACAGAAATAGATCCATGGATATAGAGAACATGATGATGGTTGCCAAAAAAGGAAGGGGGTGAGGAATGGGTGAAATAAATAAACAAGGATTGAAGGCAGAGACTTGAATATATATTTGTACAATATTCACAGCAACATTACAAAAAGAAGAAAGAAAGAAAGAAAGCAAAGAGAGAAAGAAAGAAAGAAAGAAAGAAAGAAAGAAAGAAAGAAAGAAAGAAAGGAAGGAAGGAAGGAAGGAAGGAAGGAAGGAAGAAAGAAAGGAAGAAAGAAAGAAAGAAAGGAAGAAAATGGGGTGAATAAAGCTGACATTGAAGGAGTTAAAACAAAAGTATTGCTACAGCAATACCAGAGATTGGGTAAACAACTAGTCTCTCTCTTAGTCCCCCAACATTAAATGGCCCCAAAAAAGTAAACTCTATTTACCCCAGTTTGGAGGAAATTAAACAGCCAGAAGGCAAATATTATGATGAGGATTCTGAGCAAGGATTCCCTTGGGGCAATGATTAAGAAGATTAATCTTGGTAAAGATTGATGTAGAGGCCAAAGTCTTTTGGCCCCACCCCCAAGACAGTGAAACAAGGCCATATGCACATGTGTGGGTAAAATGGCTAGTAGGGGGAGAAGAAACTTTTCTGGGACTCCTTGATACAAGAGCCCAATGCACTGTGATTCCAAAACCTGTTGGTAAAGTCTTAACTTGGGTTAAGGTTAAATTCAGAGGATATGAAAATATACTGGTGAATAGTATTAAAGTGATTATTTGAATAAAAATTAGAATTTTGAATAGATTTTGTGTGAGATGGTCACATCTATTTTACTTGAATGTATTATTGGGATGGGCATTATGTCTGACTAGTGATTGCTTTCCCTACATAATATTGTAACATGGAAGGCATGTTAAATCCACCCTCAGGCCATTTTTGATTGGGCATGCTAAATAGGAACAACTGACACATCCCAAGCTCACACAGGTGGTTAACATAAAACAATATAAAACATCTCATGGATAAAAATGGATTGCCACTTTAATTAATGACATGCTATAAGCTAGAGTGCTAGTCCCAATGAACTGACTGTGCAATAGCCCTGCGTCGCCTGTGAAAAAAAGCAAATGGGTCCTGGAGACTAACAGTAGACTATCAAAGCTTAAATAAAGTTGTACTTCCAACCCTGGCCAGTGTTCCCAGTGGTTAGAGCATTGGCCTGAATACTGAAGGGTCATGGGTTCAATTTCTGGTCAAGGGCATGTACCTGGGTTGTAGTTTTGCTCCCCGACCCCAGTCAGGCATGCGGGAGACAACCAGTCAATGTGTGTCTCATATTGATGTCTTTCTCTCTCTCTCTCCCTTCCTCACTCTCTGAAAAGCAATGGAAAAAAATATCTTCAGATGAGGATTAACACAAAAAAATAATAATGATAAAGTTGTACCTCCCATAGCCTCATGTCTTTGAGATACGGTCTCAACCATACAGAAACTAATGGAGGCTAATAATCAGTTATTGACCTTACACATGCTTTCTCCTCGACCTCAGTCTCAGAAAAGAGCCAACTGTGGTTTGGCTTCACATGGGAAGAATCCTAATTCACTTTTAATGTGCTGCCACAGGTTATCATAATTAAATGGCTTATTGCCATAATTTGGTCATGAGGGAATTGGACTTGATGTGAGCCTCAAGTGTAATAACACACTATTTTGATAATATTGTAATAATATTGGAAAGTGATGCAATGGTGATACACATGACCAACCAATGCTTGTTAATAGATCCAGCAAAGGTTCCGGGTCCTGGTCAAACTGTAAAATTCTTAGGAATAACCTGGGCAGAAGCCACCTGGGATATTTAACAAGTGACTAAACATATACTACTGTCATTATCCACCCCTAGAAGCCCAGTGTTTGATTTGTTTATTTGGACTTTGGAGAAGGCATATTCCACATTTGGGAATACTGTTAGCTCCCACATATAAGACTACCCAAAATGAAGCTATTTATTGAATGGGAACCTGAACAAAAGCAGGCCATGTCTAAATTACAAAAGGTGGTAGGTCTTGCCCCATCAGTGTGTCTCAGTGCATGAGCATAGACCTATGAACCAGGTGGTCACAGTTCAATTCCTAGTCAGGGTGCATGCTCGGGTTATGAGCTCAATCCTTAGTATGGGGCATGCAGAAGGCAGCCAATAACTGATTCTCTCTCATCATTGATGTTTCTATCTCTCTCTCCCTCTCCCATCCTCTCTGAAATCAATAAAATATATATTTTTTAAAGGTGGTAGGTCTCTCAATGCCTTTGGGCATTTAAAGACCCCATTCAGATATGATTTTGGAAGTGTCTGCCACCTATACACATGCAGCCTGGAGCTTATGGCAAAAAGCCCATGAGTACCTCCCAATGGTTACTGTCAGGATTTTGGAAGAGAAAATTCACAGATGCTGCTACTCAGTATACATCATTTGAGAGACAATTATTGACCTGATATTGAGGGAATTAACTGAGACTGCCTCAATGAATGAAAGACATACAATAATCAAAAAACTTGAGATATCCATAATGTCTTAGGTGATGTCAAATAAACACTTATAAAGAAGGTAGTTCCCAATAATAAAATGGAAGAGTTCCATAATAAAACGGAAATGGTTTATACACTAGCATCCTACTGGAGTAAGACACAGAGGCACTCACCATATCCATGAATATGTAGCCTCTTTTCCTATAAGACTGACTTTGGAACGACCTGAGGAGATATCAGAACCTGCACATGGACAGTGCCCTGTGAACAGCTCTGAACTGGACAACAAAGCTGCTTGGTTTATGGATGGCAGCTCCAAAATGAATGGACAATATCGTGGTTGGGAAGTTGCCACATTACGACCTGTGGATGGCAAGACTCTGATTAAATAAGACCAGAATAAATGGGCTTAGCAGGCTGAATTACCAGTACATGCTGTTTTCCTAGCAATGACAGAGAAATGGACAATAATAAAAGCCCCTATGTTTGAGTTTTTACTGACTCATAGGTCATGGCCAATGGCCTGGCCATATGGTCAGGTTGATGAGCAATGGAAAACTGGACCATTAAAGGGATGCCTGTGTGGGGGATTGCCCTACAGAATTCACTCTAGGAATTTAAGGGGTGCATTAAAGTGAGACATGTCGATGGCAGGTTCAGAAGGTGATTGGAATTAACAAGTGGATGGGCCTTTGATGTGCTGACCTGAGTTGGCCACCTGGATCCATAAAATGAATAGGGGGTGTGGAGGCTATAACACTGCAGAGAGAGGCTGAATTAGACCTATTCCTCTTGCACCCTATCAGGCATAAAATGCCAACAAGAGCTGTTCTGTCAACAAGAACTGTTTTTTGGTTTTTTTTGTCAACAAGAGAGACAGAGACTGAAGATGACTATGGGGAAAATTCCCTAGGGTCAAGGCCCTGCACATAGTTGGCAAGTGGATTACATTCGAACAATGTAAGTAGTTCTTGGAGGCTATATATATAGGTCTTAACAGGAATACACACTCCAGACTGTGCTTTGCATACCCAGTGGTAGAATAAATGCTCAAAATTCTTGGAACAGAGAATACTGTACCAGTTTGGATCACCGAGTTACAATTCTTTGGACGAAGGGATGCGCTTTACAGCCCATAGCATCCAACAGTGGGCCAAGAGATATCACATAAGATAGACATATCATGTCACATATCACCCTCAGTACAATTGTTTAATATAAAATTAAAATAGGCAGTTGAAACATTTGCTGTCTAAAGCAGGGGGAGATAAAGACATTAGGGGCTGGCTCATATTCAATATGAGGGGGGCTAAGGAAGTTCCCACTGGATAGATTTCTCCACTTTTCTGAGTATCTGGAAAGATGGGGTGGGAGAGGATGCTTTTGTGACTATACAATTTTTCCCTACATCCAGGCAACCTTCTTTTTTCCTACCTGATTCAGTAGTCCCAGGACCAGTGAAGCAACTGTGGGTGCCAGAAACAAGGATGATTTCTAGAAATTGTAACTATACTTTTAAATCTTCATGTCAGAATTCCTAAAGGCTTGATAAGGTGAACTGTGCCTTCACACTATCTGGCAAAGTTGGGGTTGACAGTGAATGCTATTATGTTATCTAGAGGTCTGGTCAGCCCACTAGTTTTATACCTTCATAGCTCTAACCTATATGAATGGGAGTGGGCTGAGGGGGAGGCATTTGCTAGACAAGTATTGCTGCCAGAAATGTGGACCAGCACAGTGGCCAAACCTAATGTTTGAACCACAATGGACAACCCTTTACCTGTGGAATCTGATTCTATCCCTCAATAGATAGTGCCAGAATTCAGTTACATCTTCAGGCACACTGCTTGTATCCAAGAATTGTTTGTTGGTGTGGGGAAGCCTTCACACACACATTGGAATTGGGTCCAGGAACCTCTTAGAACTCTATTTCTAAAAATTACTCTTTTTCTTTTCATTTGCTATCTAGAAGCAAGGGACAGTATAAGGAAGCATCTTAGGGTTTCTTCTAGTACCATGACTCAATACCATATAAATACCAAGTGTGCATATGTCTCATATTAGGCAACAACCAACAAGCCAACAAGTTTAAATATCAGTTTTGAAATTCATAAATTGATGGAAAAAATTCTTGATAAGTTGGAAGGATTCCCAGAATAACTCTGAGAATTTGCCAAGGTTAATTAGCAATTTTTCTATCATAATAAACCATAAACACATCATTTCTGTTGTTTATATCACCATCTAGTCTACAGTCTTGATGTAACATTTGATCAAATCTAGTCTTTGCATATTATTCAACATTCTCCCAGTAGATTTATTAAATAATTCAGATGGAATGATACCAAGCAATGCCTGGTATTTAATGACTAAAAACAATTCCACAGCCTCAAATTTTCTATTATAATTATTTTTAACTTTGCATAATCACACATTTAATTTTTGAATAATTCAGTATTATTCCCTCCCTCCTTGTCGAGTGTCTAATTCATTTTAAAGACTGAATGAGAAAATTCCTCAAACTTCTGCGTGGAAAGAGATTCAAAATATACATCTCATTTTCAACAGAACAGTAAGGAGGCAGTATATGTCTTTATAAGTATAAAATAAATCTATAGAGGTGATTGGCGTCTCCCTGCCTAGCAATATGAAGAAATATTTGAGAAGACAATATGGCAAATATGGAGGTAGGCTGCCTACCTACAATGTATTTCCAGACAAGATGAAGTACTTGAGAAGTTTGTCAAACATCTAGACTCCTCAGTCTTCTGAGTTCAGGTGGTATAAACATCACCACCAGAAAAACCTTAGTAATATCTTTAAGGAGAATGTGCAAAACAACAATTAAACTTCCTGCTATAAAATTTCAATCTTACCCTAGTTTAAAAAGAAGAAAATGAGGTCCCACAAAATCATTACTGCTGAGATTTCCTGAGTATAATAGAAATACTCAAATTTAGATATATCAGTTTTCTCTCAGAAAAAAATACATAAATGTCAATGAAGAAATGAGTAGTGAAAGAAGATAAAGCAATGATATATCTTCAATTAATTAGGAGTAAGGATGTCAATACCAAGTAAAACAAGATAAAATACAAAACACAAAGAAAACAATAGCATGATTCTCATCTCTTTTAATGATATGGACCACCATTTTTATGACACTTGAATAAAGGACTCAGCTAGGAAAGAAGTAACATCAGATATGCATATGTAAGTTGAGTGATTTGTAGATCTGATCAAAGGAATTTAAACTAAAAAAGAGAGGCGAACAATGTAAGACTGAAATTTAGCTGTGGAAGCAAAAAGTTTCCCATTAAATACAGATTTGTGAGAAAAGTAAATTGCAGTATGTATGTCTAATTGCATAGATATTTAAAATCCTAAGAATGAAATATCCATGAATACTAGTTGCATGATTAATGTAGAGAGGAGTACAACTTCCAAAGTTATAAGCATATCATTCCTGATCACACAGTGAGATAGAAAAATAGATAATGAGTTCCTACCAAAGAAAACATGTCCTGAGGGTAAGATATAGAATCATAAGTGATTTCAACAATCTGGTTATGTGCTAGAAGTGACACTAGGGTAAAATCAGCTATGTGATAAATTCTGACTAACAAATTAAAATTAATTGGTTAAATTGAAATACATAGAATTTGGGGAAGACAATTAGCATAAGGAAGGATGGGGTAAAGTGAATTTAATCAAATATCCATCTCAGTCTTGATAGAGGAAGAACAAAAATTTATAATCTGTGGGTTGATACTTCTAAAAGTGAATATAGATTATGAAGGTTGAGAATTTCTTCTTTTAATTTTTTAAATTTATCTTTATTGTTGAAAGTATTACAGATGTCCCCTTCACCCCCTCTCCCATTGATCCCCTCCTCCCCACTCCCACCTTCTCCCCAGGCCTTCACTGCACTGCTGTCTGTATCCATAGGTTATGCATATAGGCATATAAATTCTTTAGTTACTCTCTCCTGCCATGGGCCCCCTCCCTTCCCTCTAAGAATCATCAGTCTGTTGAATGCTTCAATGTGTCTGGATCTATTTTGTTTGTCAGTTTTTTTGTTCATTAGACACCACATATAAGTGGGATCATGTAATATTTGTAGAATTTTAAAAATATATTTCTAAATAGTTATAAATGACATTTGAAGTAAAGATAAGAAATGAACAAAGTTACATGTAGACTTCCCACCAAGGTTAAACTAAAGAGAATGGAATAGTTTTGCTAGTATAGTCTAAGAAAGTCTCAAAATAAAATGACTCTCAAAAAACATCTTAGAAAACAAAACTCTTCTATATTTATATTCAGAACATGTAAAAGAACAAATAAAAGACTTTGTTAGCGTGGGTGAGGTCATGAAAATGAATGACAGAAATAAGACAAAACTGATCAATCTTAACATAGTAGACATCTCTATTTAGAAGACTGATTATCAGGCTAAAAAATGTGGAACAAATACTGGCAAGAATCAACTAAATTCTAATATATTTGGCATTGATTGTAAGAGATCACTTAATTGCTTAACATAAATCCAGGATCTCAGTTTACCAAATAGTTCCTAGATAGTATCGCTAAAGCACTGTTTACAGGTAATCAAATGCAACACTATTTTTTAAAAGGTGAAAAAATGGACTTTGTGATGGGTCATTAAGTTTTGTTACCTATAAAAAAGATGCCAGAATATGTGTGTGTGTGTGTTTGTGTGTGTATGTGTGTATGTATGTATATATGTGTATATATATATATGTATATATATGTATATATATGGTTTTTAATTATTTAATGTAATAAGAGTACTATAAGTCAATTATGTCATAATAAAATGGCACCCAGGTATGCTGGGATGCCAGTAACAAGCCAGCAGGAAGAGGGGAAAGTGGGTTGATTCATTCTCTAGGTCTGATCTCCAACAAAGATTGTGCACATTCCAAAAGAAGCCTCAGAACTCAGGTCTAATCTGAACTGACATCAATATCTAAGAGATCTTCACAGTGAAAATACATTGAGGAGTACAGCACTTGGTTAAAAACTTATGAGTGATTTTTTAAGTCCAATCATAGACAATTACAAAGGCTTTCAATGGGAAGAAAACTGCCTCCCCACACCAGTGCACTGCAGTCTCTGAAGGGAGTGCAGTCAAGCACTCAGGCCTCTGGCTGGTCATGCTTTTCACATATTGGCATTCCTAATCCTGTGCCTTCATTCCTAAATCTCTGGGACAGAGATCTTCTTCAGGTACATCTGCTAAGGCCTCCTTAAATGGGGTGTATAAGAAGGAAGAAGCCCTGAAGACACTTTCCCACACTCTAAGTAGTCAGTACTCATCTACTCCTAATCTCCCCCTTGGCTTTCCATGGCCTGAAGGTTGATAAACCCCCAGAGTATTTGGTTTGGATCCCTGTTATAGGCTGAATTGTGTCCACCCCAAATTCATGTTTAAATTCTAACATCCGGTACTTCAGAATGTGTCTGTATTCAGAAACAAGACCTTTAAGAGGTAATTAAGATAAAATGAAGTCATATGGGTGTGTCCTAATCCAATATGACTGATGGCATAAGAAGAAGAGATTTGGACACAGAAAATAAGAAGGAAGACCATGTAAGGATACTAGAGGAAGATGACCATATACATGCCAAGGAGAGAAGCCTTAGAAGAAACCAACCCAGCCAATACCTTGATCTCAGACTTCTAGCCTGTAGAATAGTGATAAAATCAATTTCTATTTTTAAGACACCCGGTCTAAGTACTTTGTTATGGCTTCTATATGTTTATTTTCTAGGGCTGCCATAACAAAATGCCACAGACTGGATGGTTTTAAACTTTAAACAATAGAAATTTATTTTAGCACAATTGTGGAGTCTAGAATTCTAAGATCAAAATATTGGCAGGATAGGATTCTTCTGAGGGTCTCTCTCCATGGCTTATAGACAGCTGTCTTTTCCCAGTATCTTCACATGTTCTTCCCTCTGTGTGTGTCTGTGTCCTAATCTCTTATAAAGATACAAGTTATATCAGATTAGAGCCTACCCTAGTAGTCTCATTTTAACTTAATCACATCTTTAAAGGTCCTATGTCCCAATATAGTCACCTTCTGAGATATTGGGGGTTAAAACTTCAACATATGAATTTTGATTTACATAATTTTGTCCATAACAGCAGCCCTATCCAACTATTAGAGGATCCCTCAATAGTAAGATGACCCCCACATCTGCACTGACCTACTTGACCTTCTACCAGAGTGCTGTTCCTTGTAGAAAAATGGAAAACAGGGAGTCTGCATTTTCTTCAATTTTAGCCTCTTGCTTATGCAATTATAGTAAACAATTAAAGTCTTGATTGTTACTTTCATTTTTGGCATGTTTCTTTAACTGGTTATTCTGGCATTTTACATCTCAGCTTACTCTTCAACTCAGCTGATCTCTTGACATATATATCCTTGTTGGAAAATATCCTACATGATGTCTAAGAGAATAGGAATAATGTTCAAATGTTCAACTCCATGCTAAAAAGGGCCTAGCAGGGCTTAAAAAGATTATCAAAGACATAGTAAAGTAAGAGAGCACCCAATGGAGAAACAGAACAAAGCAAACAAGGCATAATCCCCATGACTGTCAATAGCTACATCAATTAAGCAGTAACCTGGAGGGACAAGGGCCAGAGAAAATCAGTGCATAAGATATATTTGTAGAAGATACTCCAGATTTAAAGCCAGGAAAGATTAATTCCAGAAACTACCTTATTATGAAGATTTATCACATATTATCACATCTTCTCAAAGGTAGAGTGAAGCAGAGCACACCTTCGGGAGTGAAATGCCTGACATTTATTAAGAAAATAATACATTTAAATGAATTTAATTTGTTTTTATGAGAGTAACTGGTGTTATGAAATACTAGATGCCTGGTGCACGAATTCGTGCATGGGTGGGGTCCCTCGGGGTGGCATGCGGAGATCAAGCCCCAGCTCGAGCCCCCAGCCTCGCAGCCCCACAGCCCCACCTGACACCCCGCCTTGGCCTGGCACAACCCCCTCACCTGCTCTACCATCCCACCTGTGGGGAGATCAATCTGGGCTGGGCCCCCCACCCAGCTCCCTCAGTGCCTGGGAGCCGAGCAGTGGCCCCGCTCCCCACCGCTGCTGCTGGTTGCCAACTTTGGGGTTATCGGGTCCCCACTCACACCTGCCTTGGCCTGGTGCCACCCACTCACCTGCTCCACCATCCTGCCCCAGTCCCGCTCTTGTCGGTCCCTGACACTGCCACCCACTGCCAGCACCACATCGCCAATGCCCACCATGTTCCACGCCGCCTCCTGGTGGTCAGTGCACATCATAGCGAGTGGTCAAACTCCCTGTCTCTTGGTCGAATAACCTCCCGAGGGGACAATTTGCATATTAGGCTTTTATTATATAGGGTAGGAATTCTATTAAAAAGATCACATTCTATATTTAAATAATGATTAGAACCAGATGTTTCATGAGAAAATTATGGAAAGGATGACAAAGTGAGAAAAAAATAGAAGTTTTATACAGTTACAAGTAGTTGAATGTCCATAACCAGGGGGATCTGATTAAAGGGTGATCATCAAGCTGGGGAGCTTTTAAAGTAATTTTGCTGTTAACTATGTCTTCTTTTTAAAAAAAAAATATATTTTATTGATTTTTTTTTTTACAGAGACGAAGGGAGAGGGATAGAGAGTTAGAAACATCGATGAGAGAGAGACATTGATCAGCTGCCTCCTGCACACCCCCTACCGGGGATGTGCCCGCAACCAACGTACATGTCCTTGACCAGAATCGAACCTGGAACCCTTCAGTCTGCAGGCTGACGCTCTATCCACTGAGCCAAACCAGTTAGGGCTAACTATGTCTTCTTAAATAATTTTGTTGGTAACACTGACAAGGACATTCATAGTATGCTGATCAAAATTGTGAAAAACATGAAAAAGGGAGAAAGAGCTGATATGTTGAGCAGCACAATGACAATAAAGACCTAACAAGTGCTAAATCTAATGAGGCAAATGTTAACAGAATAAATATGAATTTATGTGTTTAAGTCTGAAACCTGTACAAATTGAAGGAGTTTAGGCCTATCTGGTTTATGTGACTAAAACAACTTTACAGATATTGCTTCAAAGAAATGAATTTATAAGAAGGTATGATTTATATTTCCAAATTAAAGCAAAAATTAAATTCTGTATAAAAAAGATTATATTTATTCTGTGTTACTCGGTACAACAAAACCTAGGACAAATGAGTAGAATTTAAAGGAAAATGTAAGTGGCTAAATAAAAAGTAAAACTTTTTATTAGTCCAAACTATCAAGAATAGTATGGATTTTTTTCAGAAGCTAATGAATTTTCCTTCACTGGAAGTGTTCAGGCTGAGGGTGAATAATAAGGCATAAATTTCTGATAAATTTAATAAACAAATATGTGTTTTAGTTCAGGGAGGACTTAATTCAATAAAACGTTAGATATAATTTAGGTTTCAACTAACTCAAGAAACTTACTGACAATAACATTTCTATATCATGACAAGGCCTGGATTTTGAATAGAGTAATTTTCAGGCAACAGTAGCTAAGGTCCAAGCAATTAGGTATAATAAAGCCCTGTTATGATATTTCCCTTTCCAGTGACTAATCTGAACTGTAAATTGTCTGGCATAAATATTACATAGAAAACAGAGGTTATCTCACACACACACACACACACACACACAAAACAATATACGTGATACTAACTTAGTCAACTGAAATGAGAAAGCCATAAATAATTTTTCATATTTCTCTTTAAAAATTGCTCTTAAGATGAGAAAAGTGATGGTAAAGATGATACAAGGGAATTCAATGTGATATTTTTTAAATGACTTTCATATAAAATTGTCTCAGTTTATTAGTGAAAATATGATTTGTCTCTTTAAATTGCAGTGGTAAAAAATTAATTTTTACATAGCAATATCTATTTTTTCTTGTCCTTTAGAAAAACAATGAAATTCGTATTATCATGTCTGTAATATACTAGTATCTGTCACTTTTTTATTGAGGTAAAATTGGCATAACATAAGAGTCACCATTTCAAAGTGTACAATTCAAGGACTGCTGGTACCTTCACAATGTTGTGCAACCATCACTGCTATCTAATTACAGAATATTTTTATCATATCTCCTCCATTAAAAAAAAACCTAATATATATTAAGCAGTCATACCCAATTCATTCCTTCCTCCAACCTTGGTAGCCACTTATTTCCTTTCTGTCTCAATGGATTTTTCTATTTTGAATATTTCATACAAATGGAACCATATAATATGTGTTTACCTCATTTCATTTAACATAATGCTTTGAAGGTTCATCCATATTGTAGTATCAGTTTATCATTCCTTTCTACAACTGAAAAATATTCCATTGTATAGATATACCACATTTTCTTTACACATTCATTAGTTTATGGAAATTTGGATAGGTTCTAGATTTTGGTTATGGTAAATAGTGTTGCCATGAACATTCCTGTACAAGTTTTTGTTTGAATATGCTTTTTTAAATATATTTTTATTGATTTTAGAGAGGAAGAGAGAGGGAAAGAGAGGTAGAAACATCAATGATGAAAGATAATCATTGATCGGCTGCCTCCTGCATGCCTCACACTGGGGATGGAGCCCAAAACCCAGGTATATGCCCTGACTGAGAATTGAACCATGATCTCCTGGTTCATAGGTCGATGCTAAATCACTGAGCACGCCTGCCAGGCTGTTTGAACATGTTTGTAATTCTTGAGTGCTGTATGAGTTTTTCATGGCTGCAGTAACAGGGTACTATAAACTGGCTTTCTGAAACAACAATTTTTTTTTATCTTACAGTTTTGGAGGCTACAGGTCAGAGATCAAGGTGTCATCAGGAAGAATCTATTCCATGGTTCTCCCTTAGTTTCTGGTGGTTTACTGGCAATCTTTGGCATTCATTAGCTTGTAGATACATCATCCCAATCTGTCTTCATCTTTACATTTTGTTCTCCCTTGTACATATCTGTCTCCAAGTTTCCCCTTCTTATAAGGGCACAGCCATATTGGGTTAGGGACTACCTTAATTAGCTAACTTTAACTTAGTTATCTGTGTACAGATCCTTTCTCCAAATTAGGTTACCTTCTGAGTAATGGGGGTTAAGACTCCAACATATGTAGAAACTTAGGAGTGGAATTGCTAAGGCTCATTTAACTTTTTGAGAATTCACCAGCAATGCGTGAAGGTTCCAATTTCTCCATATCCTTGCCAGCACTTATTTCATTTTTTTAAATTATAGCCATTTTATATATGTCACTTTTTAAAAACATTACATACAGATGAAATTCGAACACTCATACAAATGATAAGGTTAATATACTATCACCAATAATGGAAACTGGCCCTAGCTGGTTTGGCTCAGTGGCTAGAGCATCAGCCTGTAGACTGAAGGGTCTGGGTTCGATTCTGGTCAAAGGCACATGCCCGGGTTGTGGGCTCAATCCCCAGTAGGGGGCATGCAGGAGGGAGCTGATCAATGATTCTCATCATTGATGCTTCTATCTCTCTCTCCCTCTCCTTTCCTCTCTGAAATTAATAAAATATATTTAAAAAAAGAAAATAATAAAGATATATTTAAAAAATAATGGAAACCAGTGATGAAAACTACATTCTTTGAACATGAATATTTTTCATACTTTCATATACATAGATTAGTGTGCAGAAAAAGAGCCCTACACGTAATTCTTTTCACAACAATATAATTATTTCATTGAGTCATTAGAAATAAGTACTGATGAAGTTATTACTCGTTTAAAAAATTTATTCTATTGTCATTTCTTTCTTTGACTGACAAAACTTGTAACATGGGGTTTCTGCAGGAAAATATGTCATTGATATAAATCCTTTTTTGAATGTGGATTTCAATCTTTTTTAAAAAAGGGTACTGAGCAAGTCTGCTTAATTTTTCCCCTAGGCCTCATTTAAGCTCTACTAATGGACCCGTCTCTATTATACAAATTTGATACAAGTAATATGAAGATTAAGGATATTCTTCTTTAATCCTTCTTGAATAAGAATTGTGTCCACAGGGAACAACAAGCTGTTGTTTATATTAACTTAAGTATTACTGTTATAGTAGTGAAACATAACATTAACTTCAGTTTGAGGAAGTAGACAAGTCAGAACTTGGTTGACAATTCTCAGTAGTGTATCCTATTTTACGCCCAGCTTCACATTTAACAAATAAAGGCAATATTTCAGCCTATATGGGCAAAACTACTGTACACTTAAATTCAAATGATAAAGGGGAAGCAATAATATTTCTTTTGATAAATTGGTCTAAAATAGTTGGTTCTGTGAGGGCTATGCTTTCCCTTCATACTATACAAATAGTTTGTATTAGCATCAAAGAGACTGTGATTATATATATCACAGTCTGAAATATATTATCAACTGGATGTCTGAAGCAACAATTTTTATATGTATAAATATACAGGGAAAGGATATAACTCCTCAAACACAGGGAAACTAGCAGGACAATCTCTATTGTTGAATTTCTGCTGCAACAACTTGTGGATCCCCTTCCACAATCCGTGTTACGGGTGTCCACAAGGGATGCGGACTTGTTGCAGCGCAGTTTCCTTCTGACCCTCTAGTCCCCCTGGTCGCATATCTTTCTGTCCAGCCCAGATCCCCGACCCTACCATTTTCCAGGTGCCCTTTGTCCTTTCCAGCCATGGATTGTCCCACCACCTGTGTTTAATTTGCCAATTCTGAGTGGATGTTATTCGATTCAGCTGTTTCTTCTATCTGCTCTGTGAGAAGGTGCAGGACCTGTCTGTCTACTCGGCCGCCATTTTGTCTCCCCCTGGAGAAACTTTTTAGGAGCCCACAGCTGGGGAGGCTGGAGTCTCGGTGTTCATGGGTTCACAGCCGAGGCTGCAGGTCCCTGGCCCATGTGGCTGTAGGGTCCCAGATGGTGTCGGAGGGCTCCCTGGGAGCGATTACAGTGGTAGCAGAGGCTGCCCAGCTAGGGGAGCCTGGTCCGCCAGCCCCCAAAAGTCCTCTGGAATATAACTGTCCCTCACGCGCGCACACACACACACACACACACACGCACACACACACACACACACGCACACGTCCCACATGTCCACACACTCCCCTTTCACTCCCTCACTCACTCACACTCTTTTCCTCACTGCCGTCCTGTCGGCCATCTTGGATTCTCTGCCTTTTTCATAAATGTGAAGGAAACAATATTGAAAGCCTGTTCATCGGCAAGTTACGTAAGTACTTCTATTGCAGCCATTTAAATTATTTTTTAAAAGAGAATCTGGTAACAAGTTAAACAATAGTCTAAAGATACAATTTCTTCATTAGTCTAACATCACCCCTTTCAACTTTTCCATTTTTTTCTAAGAAGTAAAAGTTGTTCCATATTCACGATTTTCGGTTCATCAAAATTCCACTTCTTTACTTTCCATTGACCAATAAAGTAGATTTTGATAAAGTCCACTTAGTCTGGTCTGTTCTTCATCACACCTCTATTAGACAAACTTAATTTCTTTTCCTTGAGCTACTGAAAAAAACTATTTTTATCTAATATAAGATTGTTTAAAAAGGCAAAGCAGGTCTCCTAAATGATATCATTTCTTTTTGATGCCCTTAAAACAGACAGCAGAATGGCATATACCTGACATAGTTACCAAAATGTTAAGCCATTAATTGGATCTCCCTGTAAGTTTTACATCAGTCCTTAATATTCCAAAATGTCCATCCTTTGAAACATGTTTAAATGAAAACAAACAAACAAAAAAAAAAACAAACAAAAAAACACTTTGGTGATCTTCTTGTGAATATTTCCAAGTGTTTAATAGATATACTAACATTCCCTCTGTCTTACCATATGCTCTTTTAGCAATTTAACATACTAAATTAAGATGGCAAACCTACAGGTAGCATACAAATATGTCAACACATATATAAGTGTACTGGTCTATTGTTTATATGAAATGACTTGAAAAATTTCTTACAGATCTCATAGAGCTCTTCCACTGACCTATCCAAAGGACTATAATAGCCACAGTTCATTCACACATTGGGATAGAGTCATTAAAAATCCATGTTGAGGTGCAAATAGTATGTAGGCTTTTACCAACCACTTAAACTTCAGTTTGAATTGTATACATCAGACTGGTAATGAAGAACATAAAATCATTCAGTAGCCAAGGGAGTCTCGATTTCTAGAGAATGGAGTGAAGCCATGGGGGAACTTTGCAGACATTTAGCAATTTCATAAGTTAACAGCAAAGCAAACTAAAATTCGTAGGTATGGGAAGATATTTTCTCTTTACTTTTCTTCACTTTATTGTATTGTTTGGTTCTGGAAATTATAAATATAAATATTTAACAGATATCTTACAGATGGCTTTTGTTGCATAGAAAATTTAGATAATCTCTATTGTGAACACTGAAGACCAACTGTAATTTCAAAATTTTGTTGATGTGTTTACATACTATTTCATTCAGAACTTCATTAACTTTGCTGCAATTTGAGAAGTACACCTAGGATTAATATGTGAGAGTTCATAATAACAAAAATAGCTAACATTTATTGGATGGTTACCATTTGCAAGTCCTGAGCTTAGACATTTGTGAGTAAATCAACTTAATGAATTCTCTGAACACTAGGAGGCAATGCTATTATTACCCCCATTTTGCATATGAGGAGCTGAGCTCACAGAGAGTAAGTAACTTGTCCAGCTTGTGAAAGTTAACATTCATAATTAGGTTTTTCAGACCCTAGAACCAAAGCACTTAAGAAATTTAGTATGTAATGTGACTTCAGCTTAACATAGAATTGACTTGTAGTCAGAGGAGTTCAAACGAGTCCAAAGGGAGATTATGATGCTTATTACTTGAAATGTTACAGCTGAGTTTTAATGACCATTCAACAGACATGAAATGGCGATTAGAGCCACCTCCAAGTTGTGATATTCTCTTGTACTGGACACACAATCTGATCCTGAATAAAGAAAAGGTCAAAAGAAGAAGATGAACAAAGAAAAAAGGATGCAGAAGCTATTTATGGACTTTTCTTTTTCTGTATGAGCTTATTTTTTTGGAATGCATTATTGGGAATTACCAGAATCTATATTTGAGAGTAAGAATAAGAGTTTCTTCCAGAGCCAGGCATAATGTGATTGAATGACATCATCCTTCAGTTTTATCTGAGCACTCATTACCTTTCACTAATGCATAAGATCAAAAATGAATAAATGAGCAGTACTGAGTCCATGAGCAATGACACAGATTCATGTGAGCTATTATACCTTTTTATTACACACATATACTAGGTGCCCTAGCCTTTAAATACACAGAGTAAAAGGGACTTATTTGAAAAAGTATTATTTTTATATTTAAAATTGGAAAATTCAGTATGATTATGTTTTCTACCTCAGGGAAAGGGATTATATCACATGGGTAATTCAATTCTAATAGCCACCTCAATGGAATACTGCTGTTTTATTTAGCAGTCACTGTGTTGAAAGCATTAATATGTCATAATGAACTAACAAACTAATGGTTACTTGGTTTCTTGGTGTTAATAGCTTAAATGTATTTTAAAAGTTGTGTGCTTCCAAATAAGTCCTATGTATGCACAAAATATAGCCAAATAAACATTGGCTTTTAATCCTTGAATTGCAAAAACAAATATAAAAACCAAAATCTTCCTTCATTGTTTTGTCATAAAATCCACATAATATTTTATACTTAATTTGATTCATTCATTGACTCTCCTCAGTATATGGTACAAATTTCTCTATACAGATAGATGAATAAAAACATTTGGTCATATCTGCAAACACAATGTTAAATTGTTTAAGATGAATCATTCATAATAATATATTGATTTATTATTATGCTTTATATTAGGACTTAGGTCAGCAAGGGTGATTGTATTTGAGATCCTATTTTTGAAAACATCTTATTAAGGTCATTTGAAGACATATTAACATAAAATAGTCAATCATTGTGAAAAAGCAAATCCTACTTCTAACAGAACACTGACTCCCACTAGGACCCAGTAATGATACTCTGGGCTCTATTGACTCTCATCCCAAGTTCCATCTTGGTGACAAAGACATATTTTATATAATGACAAAGATATGAAAGGTTTGGATTGCCAGCATAGAAATCACAAACTAATAGGAAAGTATAGTTTAGCAAAAAATAAATAAAAATTTAAAAAGTGGATTGCAAATTCCGGTCATGAACAGCAAATTCCGGTCATGAACAGCAAATTCCAGTCATGAACAGTGAAATGGTAACATCCTTCACTTTTTTCACTTGCAATGATGATAGTATTACTGTTACTCTTATTTAAAATTAAGAATTTAGCCCAGCTTGCATGGGTCAGTGGTTGAGTGTTAACCTATGAATCAGGAGGTCATGGTTTTATTCCTGGTCAGGGCACATGCCTGGGTTGCTGACTCAATTCCCAGTGTGGGGCATGCAGGAGGCAGCCGATCAATGATTCTCTCTAATCATTGATGTTTCTGTCTCTCTCCCTCTCTGAAATCAATAATATATA
>NW_005364953.1:5815099-5822894 GCF_000412655.1 Myotis brandtii
TATTGGTTAACTGGGTCCTTTCTGATTAGTAGATTGTTTCAGTGGTTCAGATTTAATTTATTAATGAATTAATAAGACAAATACATATATGTGTCAAAATTAATGTCCAGCTCCAAACAGATATCTGATCAAAGAAATTAGGAAATAGATAAGATCATTGAATTGAAAACTCTGTTTTATTTGGAAAAGTAAATGGCAGATTGTAATGTATGTTTTTTTTTAGTTTTACTTATTGAGAAATAGGTACTCAGGATTAATTAATATTCCCAAATGATTATGCCTGTAAGTAAAGCATAGAATTTTATGTAAAACTAATTTTTTCTCTAGACCAGGATTAATAAATTTGCTAATTTTCCTTCTTTGGTATGGGTGTTACTTAGTCATTCAATGTTTGATCAGAGCATTCATAAGTTTGCCATTAAATCCTATAAGCTAAAAGATTTTATAAAATACATGTTTTTTCAATATGATGTTGGAAATTATTAATTCCTGAAATTAATTGTTAGTGTTTACTAACAACAGAAGTTTTACCAAAGTATTCAAATATTAGTATTAATATGTATTAGAAAATTGAACATTATTAGATATATAAATATTTTAAGTATTATTTAGGTGCGATCATTTTAAATACTCTATATCTCCTGCAAAGACTCTATGCTTACTAATCATAAATTGAGAACACAGAAATATTATGCTTTTTGAGTTCTATGAGCCATTTAAAAATTTACCTGAAAATTAAGCAATATGACTATGGAAATGATAGAGACACAACCTCAAAACAAAAAGTTTTTTTTTTAAATATATTTTATTGATTTTTTACAGAGAGGAAGGGAGAGAGATAGAGAGTCAGAAACATCGATGAGAGAGAAACATTGATCAGCCTCCTCTTGCACATCTCCTACTGGGGATGTGCCCACAACCCAGGTACATGCCCTTGACCGGAATCAAACCCAGGACCCTTCAGTCCGCAGGCCGACGCTCTGTCCACTGAGCCAAACCGGTTTCGGCGAAAAACAAAAAGTTTTAAGGAGAATCCCAAACAGCTGATATTTGCATGTATACATTTAAGGTACCAAAAAATAAAATAAAGACTAAATAATTTCCATATAAATAAATGCAGATTGAAAATTCACTTTTTTAAATTAAATCTAAAATATAAAATGAAGCCTTGAGTAAAATTAAGTAATAAATCAAGTTAAATATGAGAATTTAGAAGAGAGCAAAGAAAAAATGAATATCCAATTAATAATTTTCTAATAAATTGTTCACTTAGACTTTTAAATGTGAAGAACAAGAAAGTGAATAAATTCAAGAATGCCTTCCAAATTCAATTTTCATTAGGTAAAGGAAATGGAAAAGCATATATTGTTAAATATATACAGTGGAAAATGGAAAACACATTGATTTTTTTGTAAGAGAAACTACTGAGGAAACACAATGCTGAAAATTATGAATAAAATATGCATAAAGTGTTCAAAAAACTAAAACTACATATTAATGTATGGCATATCTTTGAGTGCCCTAAGCCGCTTTCACCTATTATACAGAACAAAACATATGGTGATACATTTTATGAAAGCTTTTGCAACAGTGCTCCCAAATAAGCAGTATAGCTATTTCCGTAATTGCAAAACAACTAATTTTTTACAAATTTGGGACACCAGTTCATAGATAGGCAACAGCTGCAGTTATGTCAGCTGCATCCCAATGTTCCACATACCTCTGCTCAAGAAAATATAAGAAGAGATGGCCTCCTTTTTTAAATTTTATTTTTTATTGATTTCAGAGAGAAAGGGAGAGGGAGAGAGAAGTAGCAACACCAATGATGAGAGAGAATCATTGATCGGCTGCCTCCTGCAAGCTCCCTACTGGGGATTGAGGCTGAAACCCGGGCATGTACCCTTGACCTGGAATCAAACCCGGGACCCTTCAGTCTGCAGGCTGAGGCTCTATCCACTAAGAAAAACTGGCCACAGCAAGACTGCCTCCTTTTATTGCACTGTCTTCTCTCCTTTCAAATAAATATCCTGAAGGTCATCAGTAATGAAGATTTACCAAGGACTTTTTCATTCAAGAGAAGGTGGGTGACAGACCCCAGATCTCTAGAAGTCAGCACTAAGATCTGAACATAGAAATCATGGTTTAGAAAAATTAAAGAGGAGAAAGGACTTCGTACCTGGTACAAGTTGCTAATTCCTTTCACAGCTGGGAACCCTAGTTGTTGGCTCTCTGGCTTAATGGCTGAGAGAACATTTTTTTTTTCTCTAGTAGAAAGTGGTTAAAAAAGAAACACACAAGAAAAAAAGTTCTATTGGTTGTTGCCTTTTTAGAAAAGAGTAACTTCATTCTCTTCACCCCCATTCTCTTTGTCTTTCTTTGTCCTTAGTTATTTTCTCTCCTTCCCAGGAAACTAGTTTAGAGGGAGGAGTGTTTATTCTGGCTCCGAGGATGCTCAGTTGTGTGACAACTGCTCTCTGCAGTGTAGCTGGCAGAATGTGATGTGAATACTAAACAAGATTGCATTAGGCAAGTCTTAGCCAAACCAGATTTCCAGTCTCCCCTTTTCTATCAGAGTGAGTAGGTTTGCTTTGTAATACACTGGAGTACTATGCTGATACAAAACCTGATCAGTATTTTAATAACTGCATTTGTGGAGAAAGGGTACCCAGGATGTTTGCATCCCATGAAGCAGATCTATCCTTTTTATTTTCAATCCAGATGTTGTTGTCACAGAAAGGCTGACATTCTCTATATCTAAGTGTTTCTCAAATGTGGCAATGACTTTTTAAAATACATTTTTATTGATTTCAGAAAGGAATGGAGAGGGAGAGAGAAATAGAACATCAACGATGAGAGAGAAGAATTGATCAGCTGTGGCAATGATATTTTAAAATATATATTTTTTTATTTATTTCAAAGAGGAAGGGAGAGAAAGAGAGTGATAGGAACATCAATGATGAGAGAGAATCATTGATCAACAGCCTCCTGCACGCTCCCTCCTGGGCACTGAGCCTGCAACCCGAGCATGTGCCCTGACCGAGAATCGAACCATGACCTCCTGGTCCATAGGTCGATGCTCAACCACTGAGCAACACTGGCTGGGCTGTGGCAATGATTTTTGCATGTACCAGTAAAAGATCACTGAAGTTTGCTTTCTGTTTTTATCTGCTGAATTTTTAACAATCAACCTTTCAGTTTTTCAGTAATCATCTCTCATACAAAGTTTAAGACATCAATACTCCCTTAAATCTCATGCATAGATAATATTTAAGAGAATGGAAAAAATATCATCTTTTGCCCAAATCTTGGTGAAAATTTAATATAGACAAAATTCACAACAGTTGTATGTAAGTTGAAAATTGTTCCAATGGTTATGTATAAATTTTAGAAAATAATAAATCTAACAATCCTAACCTACGAAACACCTTAGTTTGATGGTGCTATGGTCTGAATGTTTATGCCCCCTGCAAATTCATATGTTGAAGCCTAAATCCCCAATGTGATGGTATTTGGAGGTGGGACCTTTGGGAGGCAATTAAGTCATGAGGGTGAAGCCCTCATGAATGGGATTAGTGCACTCCATGTTCACCACATGAAGACACAGCAAGAAGATGGCCTCCTATGAGCCAGGAAGCTCACCCTCACCAGACAGTAACTCTGCAGGTGCCTTGATGGTAGACTTTCTAGCCGCAAGTACTATGCAAAATACATGTTTGTTGTTTAAACCCAGTCTATGGGATTTTTGTTAAAGCAGCCCAAATGATCTAAGACAGTTGGCATATATGAAACTTAAAAAAAAGATATAAAATAAAAGTATTTAATAGCGATGTTGAAAATGGTTTAAAGGACAGCAAATATCATACCCCCAACATATTTTAGGAAGGATTTAAGTATGCTTATTATATCAAACGCAGAATAAACAGGGAATTATCAAAAGAGCAAGTACAAAGAATTTAGTTATATAGGCTATGCATATAGATGATGCTTAGAATTATTTGACATATGCTTGTTACAATTACATCTAATTATCTCAATGATTTTTCTAATGTAATTTCTCTTACTATTATTCAATGATTAGAGGCCCAGTGCATGAAAATTCGTGCACTCAGGGCGTCCCTCATCCCACCTATGTCCTCTCACAGTCTGGGAGCCCTTGGGGGATGTCCAACTGATGGCTTAGGCTCGCTCCCTCTGTGGGAGGCGACCAGCGGGCTGATGGGGGTATGGTGCTGGCTGGCAAGGGTCTGGCCCTGCCCCCTGATTGCTCCTCCACCGCCTCCAGTTGCTGCCTCCTGATTGCCATCTCCTCCTTCTGACTGCTGGCACCCGCCTTGGCTGGCCTGGTGCCGCCCGCTCACCGGCCCTGCCCCCCACTGACCAGTAATCCTGCCGTTCGGTCAATTTGCATATTAAGCTTTTATAGGATTGTTACTTAAACTTCCATTCTATTCTGGATGGGAAGCCTAAAACAGTTTCTTGACATCTCAGTTGTAATATCTCCCAGAGACCAATTAAGTTAATTAGTGAAGCTACCCAGAAAATATATAATTAAACCATAATCCCTTTTAAGTTTTTTTTTCATTTTCTATATCATTATTAAACACTTGGTAACTGAGACTTCACCTATCACCAACAATACAATTTAAATCTATTAACTCTTAGATTTTTCCAGGCAGTTCCCATCATCCAGCTTGTAGGGTATGTGGCATACACATAATAATGACATTATATGTTCAGTTTCTGGACTTTAATAATGTTGATATATTTTGAATATTTTCAGTCTTTTATAATGGGCCCACTTAACAACTCTGACACATCATGAGATAGACAGTAATTCAGCATCAGTCAGATTTACACTAACAACATCTAGAATTACTCTCAACTTAACAATAGTAAACTCATTATTTCCAGAGCCTCAGTATAATACCTTCTCTCTAAATTCAATTTCTAAACTTGAAAAGTTGAAAATGCCTCATAAGATAAAACACTTCCCAGTGTAGTAGGGAAGACATATAGTACCAATAACAATGATAATATGACAGGAAATTCCCACTTTGAGCCTTACATGAATAGAATCTACAAATAAACACTTTCCCTTACTACCCTCTCTCACAAGGCATGTGTAACCAAGGGATGATTTACATGAGCTACAAATAAAAACAAGGTTCTAACCTCTGTATCAATCCTTGCGTGAAGAAAATGATCATTATTTTTCAGTGGCTAACAGTTAAATTCTAGTTTTATTTTATTTTTTTAATATTAGGATTACTTCACCAGTGATTGAGTTTAAGACTTGTTTAAACTGGGGTAACAACAGTACTCAAAATATTTTGCAATAAATAATCAGGAGGCAGTGTAAACAACTACTGATTTTTGTGATGCTTTTACCTTTATAAACATATATTATATTGAGTTATAGCAAACTGTCATAGCTAACTTGTAGATTTCTCTTCATAATAATTATATAAGACACTTAAGCTAGTAGAATCAATATTTACACAAACTGACCTATGTGAAGGTAAAAGGGCTTCTTAATGACACTATAAACACTACATTACAGAAAGATATGTCTCCTTTTAGAGTTCTCAAGGGGGGAAAGTAGTTAAGTCTAAGTTATTTCTGGGAGTTTTTAGAAGCCACTTTATGTGGGAAAAAATCTTTAACTACAAAAAAGCTTTAAAAAGTGCTGTTTTACACCACACTGTCATCAGTAGTTAGTAAAAAGGCTAACAATACAAAAAATGCATAAAAAGAAACAGTCTGTTGCAGATATTCAGGCAACCTGTTATTCTTCTGATTCTATGACAGATGTACATTTTGAGTGAAATAGAAGTAACACTTGGCTGCCAAAAAAAAAATCTTTACAGGCAATTGTGCCAAACGATGTTATATATTAACATTGAAAATGTCTGATGTTCACTGTGCAAAGATTCTCCTTGAGCTTTAAGTCAATGATATCTTTTATGAAGATATCATTGATATAGAACATTGTGATTGAGTTTAAGACTTGTTTAAACTGGGTAACAATAGCAGAATTAGGGTTTCATAGGCATATGGCAGGATAGTAAGAAGCTAGGAATATCCCTGGGCAAGTGGAATGAGGAAACTGAACTGAGATAAGAAAATTAAACAAGACCAAACAATTTGGGCAGCTTGTACTCAGCTAGTGGATTGCGATACCTTATCTTCCCAACCAAGAACACCTGAGAGCAAATGGTTTATACCTCACCTCCCTAAGCAGAGAATACATAACTCACATCACCCTGGCCTGAGAAAATAGAGAACAAAGACCCAATTAATGCCATTTGTGCCAGCTAAACCCAAGGACAGATAAAATCTGGGGGACAATAAAACATCAAAAGTATTTGGATGGTATCACTTGGGGGATGTTAGGAAGGAATGATAGCTACTAGGGCAGGAGGAGGGGAAGGAAAGAAAAAGGGAAATTTATCTCACCCACTAAATAAAGAAGTCAGCCATTTTAGGACTTGCCAAATAAGATGAACAGATGTATATACAAACATTCTGAGATAAGCCACAACAATGTAGAAGGGGAGTTTAAAACCTCATCTGCTACCCAAGATATTCTGCAGGGGAGCTTTGAAACCTATAGGAGGAAAGATATAAACCTCTTAAATCCCCACTGGGCAGGGTTCTCAGACTACCTGAGTTGCCTGCTTGTGCTTTATGCCAAGTGCATTCTTAATACATTCGCTTGCTTTGCTTCCTTAATAAATTCACTTGCTTTGCTTCAACACTGTTGTCTGTCACTCATCTAAATTCCTTCTTGTGAACTGACAAGAACCAAGGAGGGGGGAGCCCCATTAGACATGGTTAGCTCTCCTGTAACAGGCCCAATGATTAAAACTGGCACTCCTATAACAAGATTGGGAAGTATCCATTTGAATTGACAAATAGACAAACTTAAAAATATTGAAGTGACTACTGCAAATTTTATAGCAACTTTTCTAATTTAATGAAGACAGTGGAAATTTCTTCATTATATAATATAAATGTAAATTTCACAAAATTCCAAGATTGAGTTATTGTTATATTTTGATAAGGATAAATGAAAATGTATTTGAGCATTTTACTTTACTTAATTAGGATTTATATTCCACTTATTTCCCAAAAGACTTCATGATGCTCTATCATAATTTATAATGAAATTAGCAATGACACAAACATAACTGGAACCTTGAAAAGAAGACATATATGGAAAAAGAAAATAAGGAATACATAACTTTATTTAGGTTTCATTTTCTCAGAAAAACAAAAGCAAGAAAATTATTAGAAAGAAAATGTTTTCCTTGTTTCAAAACCAATTTTTATGAAGATATTATTGATATAGAACATTGTATTAGTTTTAGGTATACAAAATAATGATATGTTACCTGTAAAAATTATGCAATGATTACTACAATAAATTTAGTTAACATCCATATCACACATTTATATTTTTTTGTGTATGATGAGAACTTTAATATCTACTCTTTTGGCAACTTTTGAATATGCAATACACTGTTGTTAACTATAGTAACCATGCTGTACGTTGTTACATCCCCAGGACTTATTTATTCCATAAATTGAATTTGTAACTTTTGACCACTTTCACCTATTTAGCCAAAGCCCTTCCTTCTCTTTTGATAACCACCAATCTGTACTTTGTTTCCAAGAGCTCAGGGTTTTGTTTTGTTTTTTATTCCACATAAAAAATGAGATTATACAGTATTTGTTTTTGTATCATTTATTTCATTTAGTGTAATGCCCTCAAGGGCTATTCATGTTGTCACAA
>NW_005364953.1:5824744-5832635 GCF_000412655.1 Myotis brandtii
GTAAGAAGCTAGGAAAAATTCCTAGGAAGTGGAATAGGGAAACTGAGATAAGATAATTAAACAAGGCCAAATAATTTAAACCACTTGCAACCAGCTAGTGAACCACAGACCTTATCTTTCTTAACCAAGGACAGGAGAACAAATGGTTTATACCTCTCCTCCCTAACCAGAGAGTGGAGATAAAACCCTCAAGACAAAGGGTACTTGCCATGCTCTTTATCAGGCATGAACTTTGTACTTCCTCCTACACTGTAAGGGTCCTCAGGAGTCTTGCAACCAGGGGAGCAATGGGAAGCAGCAGCTCTCCAGGGCTTAGCCCCTGATCCTGTCTCCAAGCCCCCCCCCCTTTCCCTGACTTTCCAGTGAGCTAACAGCTGCCCTGCCTTAGCTCATTTCTTTCACTGTGACTGTTACTTCCAAGTGAGCTAACAGCAGCCCCTCCTTGGCCCACTTCTTTCCTACAACATATCTAGGAAGCCAAAGCAGAGCTCCCCCAGGCTCTCTCCTGTACCATACATATATTGTAGTCATAATATTTAAGTATTATTAATTTTATTTCATAGCATTTAAGTTATAGGTGAAAGGGCGAGGGCTACGCCCTCCATCTTGCCCCAGGGTAAGGGCTACACCCTCCATCTTGCCCCAGGGTAAGGGCTACGCCCTCCATCTTGCCCCAGGGTAAGGGCTACGCCCTCCATCTTGCCCCAGGGTAAGGGCTACGCCCTCCATCTTGCCCCAGGGTAAGGGCTACGCCCTCCATCTTGCCCCAGGGTAAGGGCTACGCCCTCCATCTTGCCCCAGGGTAAGGGCTACGCCCTCCATCTTGCCCCAGGGTAAGGGCTACGCCCTCCATCTTGCCCCAGGGTAAGGGCTACGGCAAGGTGGGGGAGCCGAGCTAGCTCGAATAAAGACTCTTATGCTTTTGCATCGGACTGGCTCCCTGATGTGGGTTCTTGGGGATCCTGAAATCTGGGCATAACAATAGGATGTCAAGGAGAAGAATAAATATAACTCAAGGAATTCCTCTTACCAGAAAAGAGAATTTTTCTGTGAAGCTCAGAAAATTTCAGACAAGAGTGAGAAGCGAGGGAGAGCAAAATGATCAGCCCATCTTTTTGAAAACAACTCCTTGCATGTTATATCTACCTCTTTTCCAAAGGGACAATTTAGTTTAATCCAAAACTACACAGTACTGGAAGGAATGATCAGAAGATTGTGGTAGGTAATTCAGGTGTTTCACTGCTTTGCTTCTTAAATTTTATGGCTTTTTTGTGTTGTTCTTTCCAATGTTTTCGATGCAGTCTTTTGAAATATTTATGTCCAATATCCATGCTAAATAAAAAAACAACAACACTACTGATTACTCAGGTTTCTTATCTCCAGGAAGATAGAATTATATGATTTATAAAGTGTTTGGTAGTTTTAAAGTACCATGATGATTATAGTTTGATAGATATATTTTAAATTCACTATTCAGTGTAAGTCTTATTATTTCTATGTCATCTAATCTCTCAGTTAATTCAGTTCCCAGAAAAAAAATGTGTGGACAGGAGACACAGTTGACTGGATTTTTCAATTTTCACTTTTCAACAGGTTATATTTGTATCGTGCTGATACACTAAAAAGAGATATAAGTAAAAATGATTATGTTAGGTGGAAAAAAACTGTTTCCAAAAATTATATAATATAACTATAATATTATATATTACATATGTAATTACATATGGCATTTTTTACATATAATTACATATATGATATGTATATAATATCCAACTCACTCTTTTTTTTATCTTTAATAATCTCCTTAACACTAAAATCATATGTGCTAATGGAAGACAAATTTGAAAATACAGATAAGCAAAAAGAGACAAAGAGGAACTGAAAGAAGAAAAATCTATTTTAATTCCAACATCCAGAGATAATGATTATTGTTTTACAGTGTTTTTTTCTTTCTCTTTTACTCCCTACCTCTGGGCATACTATGCATGCAGTTTTGTGTCTTTGGTTAATTATCTCAATACTATATTACATATTATGTTTTCATGTTAACAAAATGAGGTCTTTCTCATGTCTCTTCCACAAAAACCTTTGATTTAATTAATGCACCATCATTTGTTTACTCTTCTATTTTTTATATTTTAGTTTGTCCCAATTTTTTCTTCAAGTGAACACATCTGTAATGTATATTTTGAAAGTGCTGGAAACAGTATTCTGATATTTTTCCCTGGCTGTAAACCATTATTTTAATCTATGTAGGGTGTATTTAAGTATAAAATATAAAGTAAACATATATAGTTAAAGAAAAAGTATATATATATATATTTCCTAAATGACTATTTGTTCTAACATACTTAACTGAGTAGTAACTTTTCCATTCCAATTTGATATGCTCTATTTATTATATACTAAAAATTATCTTCTATCTTTCCCTCTATAATTTCTAGTTTGTTCACTTAATCTGTATGCTCATACTTGTATCACACAATTTTTGTAAAATATTTTTATCGATTTTTAGAGAGAAAGGGAGAGGAAGAGAGAGAGAGAAAGAGAGAGAGAAACATCCATGAGAGAGAGAAACATTGATCAGATGCCTCCTGCATGCCCCCTACCAGGGATTAAGCCTGCAACCAGGACTTGTGCCCGGAACGGAAATCGAACTGGCAACCTTTCAGTGCATGGGATGACTCCCAACCAACTAAGCCATACCAGCTAGGGCAGTATCACACAATTTTTATTATAGCTTTATGCGAAATGATTTTACATTGTGTAGGAAATTGTTATAATCATTGGAGCATACATTGCAGCAGGAGAAATCTACCATGATAACGAGTTTATACATACAATATATGATAGTGAAGACTTATAATGCCCTGACAGACACACTGATAGCTACCAAATCCATTTACTTTAATTCATTTTGATGTGACATTTTTACTGATGGTCTTTGTACTGGTGTGTGACTTGGGCTGCTGCTCTCAATTAAGAATGACAAGCAAGAAGAGTCTCTCTAGATGTAGAAATACAATTCTCTGGAGATAACTCTGATGATGAATTAAAGCCCAGTGAGTCAAAAACATGATTTTTTACTCACTAGTCAAAACAAAGGTAATTTGAGAAACTAGAAATCTTTAAAGATTTTTCTCCTGTTCTTAGATTATAATAAATGTTAATATTATTTAGTTTTATTCAAAAGTATGACATCAAAGACATTGAGAAATAATGGATAAGAGGCATTATTTTCAACCTGGCCATTCTATTATTAATAATAGAACACTGGGAGATGGATAACAAAAACAGAAATAATATGATGATTTCATTACTCCATTAAGCAAAAAAGATTTCTTGAACATGCTAGAAAAGCACAAGACCTAATAAGATGTTATCTTAACATCTTTATCCATAAGGACAAATCTGAATCATGGCATGACCTCAATTTTTCCATTGAAAAAATGAGGTCCTGAGCCTAATTACAGCTTATAAATTTTACTTAAAAATACATTTTAAGACATTTTTGTCCCTTGGATCTCAGCAAAAATGTGTTCAATGACAAAAGAGATAACAAAGACAGAATAATAAGGGGGGGGGATCAGAAAAGTTATTTTTATCTTTGAAAATTTTGAGAAATGTAGATAATGCACTATATTTTGCTGGGCTAGATAATAGTACATATACTTTACACTGATTTTCTTAAATATAAAGTGTTCTGTTGTAAACCATTTTATATTTGAGACCCTAACTTTAATACTTCATGTAAGCCTGAAAGATTTCTTAATTCTTACAACTTATTAAGGGTTTAATAACAGGTCAAATTCATTCAAAAAGGGTAAAATGATCAAGGATATCATTTGACAAATTATACAAAGGATATAATTTAGACCAATTATACAAATTACGGGCATGCTTTTTAAGGAAAATGAAAATATTAAGTCTGATATAAAGAATTTATGATAACTAACCATGTGTGAGATAAAAAAGTTTTACATTAATATTTCTCATTATACATAGAATTCCAAAACACACACACACACACACACACACACACCACACACACACACATATATATTATTGATGTCAGAGAGGAAGAGAGAGGGAGAGAGAGATAGAAACATCAGTGATGAGAGAGAATCATTGATCAGCTGCCTCCTGTACGCCCCCTACTGGGGATCGATCCTGTAACTCAGGCATATGCCATGACTGAGAATAGAACCGTGACCTGATGGTTCATAGGTCGACACTCAACCACTGAGCCATGCCAAGTGAGAAAAAAATGTCATTTTCTTTAGCCTTGATCAAATTCAAATTAGACACAGACAATATTTCTTATTCATAATGTCAAATTTTGTTCAACTCCTTGATACAGAACTAAAATCATTTGCTTGTGCTATCATAGTATTTTGTTTATACTTCTATGTTGAATGCATTGTAACCTAAACTTATTATAATTTGTCATGCCCATGCCTGCACTTGCCACTAGATTGTGAGTACATTAGGAAATGGACTATAATTTATTCATCTTTATAACTTGGCAAACAAAGTAGATTGCTGTACAAAGAAGGAACTTAAATTTACTAAGTAAATTATAAAGTTTATAGTATAATCAATTCTCATTCATATAATAAAAGCCCAGCGACCGTTACAGTGGAACAACCAGAACGACCAGTCACTATGACACGCACTGTCCACCAGGGGACAGATGCTCAACACAGAAGATGCCTCCTGGTGGTCAGTGCACTCCCACAGCCAGCGGGAGCACCGCTCAGCCAGAAGCCAGGCTCACAGCTGGCGAGTGCAGTGGTGGTGGCCTCTCCCTCCTTGGCGGCAACGCTAAAGAGTGGTAAGCCAAGCAGTAAGGAGTGAGCAGGTGGGCAGTAAAGAGTGGCAAGCCAAGTGGTAAGGAGTGAGCAGGTGGGCGGTTAGGAGCGAGGGGTCCCGGATTGTGAGAGGGCGCAGGCCAGGCTGAGGGACCCTCCTCCTGCACGAATTTCATGCATAGTGCCTCTAGTTATACTATAACAGACTATGGTGTAGGATAAAATAAGATAATCTAACTAACCCAAGTGTCTTTATTATAAAAGAAGGCTCAGTTATCAAATACAAAGTATTGCCATTCCTCATATGAGATTGTAAACATAAAGTGTGTTCTACAGCATTCTTTTAACACCAGGACATAGCACAGTGTTCAGAAAGTAGTAGATAGCCAATAAATAATGGTTGGTAATTGCAATGTGCCCTACCATAAGGTGATGCAAGGGTTCATATTTTACCATTCAACTTGAGGGGAAAAAAAGTTTTGAAAAACAATTAGAGCATATGTACTATACGAATTGAATAATTCTCCTAAAGAAAATATAATTGGATTAATTTTGTTAGTCAAAAGTAGTCATCTCAAACAATGTAATGAGAGTATATCAATACATGTTATGGGTTATAAATATTTCTCTCTTTTCCGTGTCCAGTGCGGCTAGAGAGCGGTCCGGTTCCTGAGTAGGGGCGACGGGGGATTGAGAAAATGAAAGAGACAGACACAAATACAGTAGGGAAAGCTGGGACTGGGTGGGACCACTGTCCTCTGATGGAGAGACAGGGACCCAGAGCCAATACAGAAGAGTGGCAAGCCAAGTGGTAAGGAGTGAGCAGGTGGGCGGTTAGGAGCGAGGGGTCCCGGATTGTGAGAGGGCGCAGGCCAGGCTGAGGGACCCTCCTCCTGCACGAATTTCATGCATAGTGCCTCTAGTTATACTATAACAGACTATGGTGTAGGATAAAATAAGATAATCTAACTAACCCAAGTGTCTTTATTATAAAAGAAGGCTCAGTTATCAAATACAAAGTATTGCCATTCCTCATATGAGATTGTAAACATAAAGTGTGTTCTACAGCATTCTTTTAACACCAGGACATAGCACAGTGTTCAGAAAGTAGTAGATAGCCAATAAATAATGGTTGGTAATTGCAATGTGCCCTACCATAAGGTGATGCAAGGGTTCATATTTTACCATTCAACTTGAGGGGAAAAAAAGTTTTGAAAAACAATTAGAGCATATGTACTATACGAATTGAATAATTCTCCTAAAGAAAATATAATTGGATTAATTTTGTTAGTCAAAAGTAGTCATCTCAAACAATGTAATGAGAGTATATCAATACATGTTATGGGTTATAAATATTTCTCTCTTTTCCGTGTCCAGTGCGGCTAGAGAGCGGTCCGGTTCCTGAGTAGGGGCGACGGGGGATTGAGAAAATGAAAGAGACAGACACAAATACAGTAGGGAAAGCTGGGACTGGGTGGGACCACTGTCCTCTGATGGAGAGACAGGGACCCAGAGCCAATACAGCGAGTTTATTTTATACAGAAAAAAACCAGGAAGTTTTACTAAAGCCCAAGACAAGGGAGATTATGCACATTCTTGTGGGTTCTTTGTAATCGTCACTCTGGGTGGGCCCGGATAATCATGTTTGTTCCTGGTGCTTGGCTGGATTTAGATAATGAAACCCACCCCCTGGCGCCTGAGCTGAAGGTCAGGCTGACAACACACCTGCCTCTGGCAAGGTGTGTTTCCAGGATGTGGCTCTGTGACAATAATTAAAGAAATGCTCATGTGCCTTTCCAGGTGCTCTCTACAATGGGTCATAAAAAATTATTCTAGCCGAAACCAGTTTGGCTCAGTGGATAGAGCGTTGGCCTGCGGACTGAAAGGTCCCAGGTTCGATTCCGGTCAGGGGCATGTGCCTGGGTTGCGGGCACATCCCCAGTAGGAGATGTGCAGGAGGCAGCTGATCGATGTTTCTCTCCCATCGATGTTTCTAACTATCTATCTCTCTCCCTTCCTTTCTGTAAAAAATCAATAAAATATATTTAAAAAATTATTCTAGGTATTTCTAGAAAAGGGATTTAATACAGACAATTAAGTGCTTAAGACCATTGAAAAGCTTGGAAGTCAGTCATGGAACACCAGTAGGTTTCAGATTCATTATTGCAGTTATAGTCAGGAAACTGTAGGAAACAAACAAAAATGTCACACTTTCCCTGCATCTCTGACATAAGTGACTTAACAGGGAAAGATAGAGTCTGGCTGACTGTGACAATTAGACATGTCTGGCAAACCTGGTATTGATAATTACTATCTCTTATAATAAAGACAAATGATTTCTATCACCCATCTGTTTTCTAAGTCTCTTTGTGGGGCATCTCATTGACAGAATCTAAATTGTGTCTAGAACCTTAGTGGTAAAGATGTGAAAATGGTTACATCCTCAACAAAATATTAGCAAACTAGATCCAGCAATACATTAAAAAGATCATACACCATGACCAAGTGGGATTTATTCTGGGGATGCAAGGCTAGTACAAAAAAAAAAAAAAAAGATGTGAAGATGGTTCCTCAGTGCCAATATCCAGTCCTTGCATAATACTGTAGTAATAACTGTACCAAACTTCAATTTTGAATCATGAGGATGGCAGCATTTTTCATATAGCTTAAATAAATATTTAAATAAAAGCTTCAGGTCTCTTTCTCTCATTCCTTTCTACCACTCTCACCCACATATTATCTTTAATTTTCTCCCTTGACTAACCCATTTGTTAGGTTAATATATGTAGACCATAGTGATTGATTTTTTTCAGAAAACTAGTGACTATGTAATATTTTTCTTATAGGAAAGAAAAAAAGCTTTCATGAGAAAAAGTGTTCTTTGGTTTCACCATTCCAGTAATGAACAGCTATCACTAGTAATTCTGTAGTAAATTCTATTTATATATCATACTAGAGGCCTGGTGCACAAAAATTTGTGCACTTGGGGGGTCCCTCCGCCCGGCCTGTGCCCTCTCACAGTCTGGGACCCCTCGGGGAATGACCACCTGCTGGCTTAGGCCCACTCCCCGGGAGATTGG
>NW_005364953.1:5833440-5845603 GCF_000412655.1 Myotis brandtii
CCATCTTGGTTGGGTTAATTTGCATATAGTCACTCTGATTGGCTGGTGAGTGTGGCTTGGGGTGTAGCAGAGATGCGGTCAATTTGCATGTTTCTCTTTTATTAGATTAGATGTTCAGAAACTATCACAAACTGGGAGGTCATTAAGTTGCATGGACCTCAATGAATACCACTGCTGCTGTGTTGCATGCATATGAAATATTTCATTATTTTTATGTAATTTTAATTTTTTAAAACTTTCATTTCCAAAAAGATTCTGTCATTTTTTTTTTACAATAATGGTATGAGAAAATATAATATTACCTTTCCCTTTTTTCTGTTAATCTTCACCAGAGGATATTTTTTCCATTGATTTTTGTAGAGAGTAGAAGGGAGGAAGGGAGGGAGAAAGAGAGAGAAAGGAGAGAGAGAGAGAGAGAGAGAGAGAGAGAGAGAGAGAGATCAATATGAGAGGGACACATTGATTGGTTGCCTCCTGAATATGCCCTGAATAGGCCAGGGATTGAACCTGCAACCCAGGTATGTGCCCTTGACTGGGAATCAAACCCATGACCCTTTGGTGCATAGGCTGGCACTCTAACCATTGAGTAATACCAGCCAGGGATAATATTACCTTCCTTTAATTTGTCATGTCTGGTTGTGCTTCCAAAAATAAAAATTAGAATTAAATAAATGACCATAACATTTGAACTCAGCATTTCTACAGATTAATTGAATAAACATACCTTGCTTATTCTTGAAATTCTATATGAGAGAGAGAAATAATAAAATATAAGCAATCTTTGTGGGAAAATCCTAGGGTACCTATTTTTTACCTATTCATATGCTTCACAAAATAACTTCCAATGACATTCTGCTTATGAAAGTAGGCGTTCTGCAGGTAAACAACTAAAATCTCAAGAGGTGTATTCAAATGAATAGCATTGTAGTCATCTTCCCATTGATACCATAGGGCACTGAGGAAAACATATTTTCCTCAAAAGAAAACAAATTTTATTTAAATACTGATTTTATTTGAGGTGTTCACATAGGAAAAAAAAATGAGTCTGTGTGTGTGTGTGTGTGTGTGTGTGTGTTTAATTCAGTTTTATATCTCAAGCAGATTTCCTTTCTCAGAAATAACTAAAATAAAGCAGGTGTCTACAGACTTCAATTTTATGTATTGCTCTAATCTTGGGAAACACTGTCTACTAATTACTATAATAACTCTTATGATCACATGCTTCAGTCCATGCTTTCTTGATAAAATCAGGTGTCATTGCCCAAGAGTATTCAGAATATCTGCCTTTAACACCTGGAATAAATGTAAGCAGTCCAGTTGGAAAAAAATTGCTACTATTTTCAGCCATTAGCTACATTTTATACCACATGTTTAATGAGCATTGCCAGTCCCTAGATATTGCACTCACTACAAAAACAATAGAATGCATAAAATGTCTTAATAATCTACACTAATAAAAGAGAAAGATGCAAATTAACCATACCGTCATGACACCCACCAGCCAATCAGGAGAGAGTATGCACATTAACCCAACAAAGATGGCGGGTTAATTTGCATACACAGGTGCCTAGCGGCCAGGGGCGGGGCAGGACGCTTGTGTCATTGCCATGGCGACGACACAGGCTTTCCGCATTGACCCAGCCACTCCGGGCCTCTGGGCAGCGTGGGAAGGCAGAAAGGCGGCTCTGGGCTGGAGCGAAGGCGGTGCCGGAAGCCAGGGGAAGGAAGGCCCATTCTTGCATGAATCTTGGTGCATCAGGCCTCTAGTAAAATATAATTATGGAAATTCAAGGTAATAAGAAGATAATATCAGGAAGTTAAAAATAAAATAACATTTACATCCCAATATGCATACACACATGCGTGCAGATCGTTAACATAAGAAATAGAGATATAAGAGCAACCTCCTAATGTTTTAGGAAAAAATCATATCTTCCGTTTAAGGAGAAATCCATGAAAGAATATGAAGATCAGAAATAATCCTAGTGCTCAAGGTTTTACTGCCTAATGGGAGAACCAACTTCTATCTAAATTGATAATCTAAAAATAATAAATATTCAACAAACACCACTCTAACAGTAAAGGCATATACATTGGCTCAGTGAATGAGCCAAAGAGGCAGCCAACAGGCAGAGGTAAATCTCCAGGATACTTGGGCCTTTTGCAGACCTGCCCCTGGGCTTGGAAGCCTGACTTGTTATGCATCTTGGACCCTCCCATGTGCATCCAGGCCCAGCAGAGGAAGCCACAACTATGCATCACTGTGTAGCATATCCTATCTAATAATAGAGAAACATGGTAATTAATCGTAACTTCGCTACCCTTCCCATTGGCTAATCAGCAAGATATGCAAATTAACTGCCAGCCAAGATGGCGGCCGGCAGCCAGGCAACTGAAGTGAGCCGGAGGCTTGCTTGCTCCAGTGAAGGAGGAAGCCAAGGTTCCCCGCCTGCTGCTGCCCAGCTCTGAGCTTGCTCTCTAAGAAACATTGTTGCAAATATAGAAGCTAAACAAAACCCAGAAACCTGCTTTCAGCCGGCCGGGATCTCAGAGCTGAAGTCGCAAGAAAGTTTCAAATACAGAAGGTAAACAACGCCTAGAAACCTGCTTTCAGCAGCCGAGGTATCAGAGCTGGAGGGGAGCCTCAGAGCTAAAGCCGGATCTCAGCTCCAGTGACAGCCATAGAAGGTAAATAAATCCCAGAATAAAAAAAAAAGAAAAAAAGGATAGGTTGGGAGCTTCAGTCACCCGCCAGCCTGAAAACGGCCCTCAGCCCCTCACCCAGACTGGCCAGGCACCCCAGTGGGGACCCCCACCCTGAAGGGGGTGTGACCAGCTGCAAACAGCCATCAGCCCCTCACCCAGGCTGGCCAGGAAGGAGGAGGAGGAGGAGGAAGAGAAGGAGGAGAGAAAGAGAGAGAGGGAGAAGTTTGTAACTCTGTATGCATTGTACACATGGAGATGCTTTCTCCTGAGGAAAGGGAATATGCATGAGGACAAAGGCCTGGAGGAGATGAAGTGAGTTACACACATATCTGGGGGAAAACAATCAGGTCAGGGAGAAACCATCCGCAAGTGGAGCGGCCCTGAAGGGAGGCCTTGCCTCTTAGGGGCAGCAGGGAACTCACTGTGGCTGATCTGTGTGCTGAGGCAGATGAGGCCCAGGTTTGTCAGGAATCCCCACCAGCACTCACAGGTTCAGTGACTTGCAAGGAGAACTCAGAGGACTGATTTGTTACACAAAATCAGCTAAGGGAAAAGGCTCATGGGATAAAGTCCAGAGAAAACTAGGTACCAGTTTCCCAGTGTTCTCTTCCAGTGGAATCACGGGGAATGCATTCCCCCAGCATCGAGTTAAGTTATGACAACACGTGAGAAGTGTTGTCAACCAGCAAAGCTCATTAGAGACTCGTTGCTCAGGATTTTAACTGGGGACTGATCATGTAGGCACCCTCTACCTGGCATGTAAACTTCCAGATTCCCAGAAAAAGAAACAGGTGTTCAGCATAAACCACATTGTGTATTCAAACAGGTCAAGCAAATGGAACTCATTGTCAGTTCTGGGAATGGTGGGAACCCTCCTGAAATTCAAGTTCCCAGACACCAGCCAAGGGCCAATCTTGCAGGCAGGCCTTTCAAAGGATTGCAGTAAGGCCTGCTATGTTGGATGTCTCCGGTACGAGCGCCTTAGTGTCATATGAATTTGGCCTCTGAGGGAAATGGAGAGCTTTCGAAGGGTCAGAGTAAAAGAGCAACATGATCTGACATGCATTTTAAAAGGACACCCACGCCATAGAATCAAAACTAGATTGTAAGTGGGCAGAAACAGATATAGACCAGTTAGGAGACTATTGAAGTAATCCAGCAGCAAACGATAGTGTGGAAGCAGGAGTTTGCCTTTCACCAAGATATGGACCACTGTAGGAGGAGAGGTTTCAGGGATAAGATGAGGAGGTTTTTTGTTGTTTTTTTTTAAAAAATATATATTATTGATTTTTTACAGAAAGGAAGGGAGAGGGATAGACAGTTAGAAACATCGATGAGCGAGAAACATCAATCAACTGCCTCCTGCACACCCCCTACTGGGGATGTGCCCGCAACCAAGGTACATGCCCTTGACCGGAATCAAACCTGGGACCCTTGAGTCTGCAGGCTGACTCTCTGTCCACTGAGCCAAACCAGTTTGGGTCACTGTGTAGCTCTTAACAGGCAGCCCAAGGCCAGTTAAAGGAAGTGCCTGATCTTGTCCTGCTCATACTTACTCCAAAGAGGCACCAGAACCAAGACACCTAGTGGTGATCTTCAGACCACATTAGAGCACCCAGTTAGATCCACAAGTGACACATCCAAAAGAAAAATCTCATCAGACACTAGACACTGCTGGGATGATTTTCACTTCACAGTGTCTGCCCTTGCACAGCAGCTCCTACACTGTGATAAGAGAGTTTCTCACAGTCAGCTGCCTGTGGGTCAACCCCATCCACTGACAGGCCAACAGCAATCAAGACTCAATTACAATAAGAGAGCTCACATAACCCACACAAGAGCCATTCATGGAGCACCTAGCTCAGGTCATCAGGCAGATTGTACCATTGAGCTCCTCAAAACTCTTACTTGCTCCTATTAAATAAGGCCACCAACTGAAGAATGGGAGATGTAGCAGCTCTACCAAATACACAGAAACAAATACAGAGAGGCAACCAAAATGGGGAGACAAAAATATTTCTCAAAAGAAAGAACAGGAAAAATCCCCCCCCCCAAAAAAATAACTAAAAGAAATGAAAGCAAGCAATCTACCAAATACAGAGTTCAAAATAATGGTTATAAGGATGCTCAAGGAAATTAGGGGAAGAATGGATGAATTCAGTGAGAACTTAGAGAGACAAATAAGCATAAAAAGGAGATAAAAACCATCAAAAAAGAAGTAGTCAGAAATGAAGAATACAATAATCTAAAATAAAGAATGCGCTAAAAGGAATCCATAACATACTATGGGAAGCAGATAATCAAATCAGTGATTTGGAAGACAAAGTATAAGAAAACCCCCAATCAGAGCACCAAAAAAGAAAATGAAGATAGTTTAAAAATGAAGATGGTTTAAGGGACCTCTGGGACAACAAGAATCATAAAAATATCTGTATCATAGAGGTACCAGAAGAAGAGAAAGTAAGGGATCAATAACCCATTTAAACAATCACTGAAAAATTTCCTAACCAGGTAAAGGAAAAAGACACACAAGTCCAGGAAGCACAGAGTGCCAAAAAAGATAAACCCAAAGAGACATACACCAAGAGACATCATAATTAAAATGGCAAAGATCAAAGCAAAGAGAAAATCTTAAAAGAAGCAAGAGATAGTTACCTATAAGAAATTCCCCATAATAATGTCATCTGATTTCTCAATAAAAACTTTTCAGGCCAGAAGGGATTGGTATGAAATATTCAAAGTGATAAAAAGCAAATACCTACAGCAAAGACTACTCTACCAGCAAGGCTAGCATTTAAAATTGAAGGAGAAATAAAGAGCTTCCCAGACAAGAAAAAATTAAAGGAGTTCATTAACACCAAACCAGTATTACAAGAAATGTTAAAGGGCCTGCTTTAAGAAAAAAGAGGAACATAAATAGGTATAATAAAATGGCAATAACTATATGTCTATCAATAATCACATTAAATGTTAATGGCATAAATGCTCCAATTAATAGACAGAGGGTAACTGAATGGATGAAAAAAAAAAAAAAAAACAAGACCTGTAGATATGCTGTCTACAAGAGACTCACCTGAGAATGAAAGACACATACACCTGAAAATAAATAGATGGAAAAAGATAATCCATGCAAATGGAAGTGAAAAAAAAAGTGCTGGGGTAGTAATACTTATAACAGACAAAATATGTTTTAATTCAAAGGCTATAACACCAGACAAAAATGGACATTTCAAATGATAAAAAATGATAAAAGGATTAATTCAACAAAAGGATACAGCCCTTGTAAATATTTATTCACTCAACATAGGAGCACCTAAATATATAAAGAAAATCTTGATGGACACAAAGAAAGAGATAGACAGTACTACAGTCATAGAAGGGGAGTTGAACACCATGTTGACATCAATGAATAGATCTTCCAGACAGAAAATAAACAAAGAAATGGCAGCTTTAAATGGCACACTAGATCACATGGATTTAATTGGTATCTTCAGAGCATTTCACCCCAAAGCAGCAGAATATACATTCTTTTCATGCTCATTTAGAACATTTTCTAGAATAGACCATATGTTCAGACACAAAACAAGTCTCAATAAATTTAAGAAGATTGCAATTATATCAAGAATCTTTTCTGAACACAATGGTATGAAACTAAAAATCAATCACAAGACAAAAAATTGAAAAACACACAAACATATGGAAGCTAAATAACATGTTAATAAACAATGAATAGGTTAACAATAAGGTCAAGGAAGAAATCAAAATACACTTTGAGGGAGAAAAATGGTGGCCGAATAGGCAGACCTACTGTGCACCTTGTCCCAGAGCCAGACACAAAATAGAACTAAGTTGGAGAACATTCACCTGAAATTACCAACTGAGGTCCAGCTGAGGAGGACACTTATATCAAGGAAGGACAGAAAATACCTGGAGACCAGTAGGAAGGCCAAGGTTGTGAGAGGAGCTGACCCAGCTTCCAGGGGTGGCAGACCAGCAGTGAGGAGGAAGCACTGGGCTATAGGAGGGTCTGTTCCCTCAGAAGAGGCCCAGATCTTATGTTGGGCTCCACAGTCCAGAGCACCAGAGCTGAGACCCACGGCCCATGTTACATCCAGCTGTGAAAGGTGGCAGGGCTGCTGGCAGCAGTGGAGTCTGAAGCCAGTAAACTGGAGTTGTTTGGAGAGAAAGCCACACTCTTGTTTCATTTTTTTGTTTGTTTGCTTGTTTGTTTTTAACCCAGAGCACAGGAATGTTCATTGCACCACTGGGTCCCAAAAAACACCTATGACATAAGACCACCCCACAAAATCTGGGAGGCACAGCAGTTTGATCTAATACATATCAACAAAAACAAAGGGACAGAAAAGTGGGGAGTCAAAGAAACAACCCACACATGAAAGAAAAGGAGGAATTGCCAAAAAGGAACTAAATGAAACGGAGGTAAACAATTTTCCAGATAATGAATTCACAGTGATGGTAATAAGAGTGCTCAAACAATCCAGTGAGAACTGCAAGCAACTTAATGAGAATTATAAGGGTCTAAATGAGAGCTATACCAACATGAAAAGAGAGTTTAAAACAATAAATAAGAATCAACTGGAAATGAGGAATGACATAGCTGAAATAAAGAACACCCTGGAAGGATTCAACAGTACACTAGAAGAGCTGAGGGCTGAATCAGGGAATTAGAAGACAAGGAAGAAAAAAAACACCCATTCAGAGCAGCAAATGGAAAAATAAAATAAAAAAACAGGAGAGTCTAAGGGAGCTTTGGGACAACCTGAAATGTAACATTTGCATTGTAGGGGTACCAGAAGGAGCAGAATCTGAGAAAGAAATAGAGAACCTGTTTGAAGAAATAATGACAGAGAATTTCTGTAACCTGGTAAAGGAAAAAAGTCACTCCAGTTTAAGAAACAGAGTCCCAATCAAGATGAACACCAAAAGACCTACACCAAGGCACATAATGATTATTTTTAATCACATTAATGGAAAATGTAAATAACAGGGGTAAATGTGGAAATGAGAGTAGATTGGGACTCAGTACTTTCTGTAAACGTAAAACTGTTCTAGAAAATAAAGACTATTAATTATAAACAAATGAAAAAAATGACTTGAGTTTATATGTTCTGTCACTTGTAGTTCTGTCCTTTAAAAAAATGTACTCATAAGAAATCATGAAATGTCCTCCCTTTTTATTTACTGTTCTCTGAAGTTTTTCATCATAATAATCTATAATTATTTTAAAACTCAGTTTGGATTTTTAGGTCACCGTGCTCTATCAAATCTAATGCATCTATAACTCTAAATGTTCCCTCTATTTTAAAACTTTCTCTGGTTTTTGTAGTAGCCCTCAAACTGATCTTAACTGAAGAGGTGGCCACATCAATCTGGATTGTTTTCTGCCATCAGTGTTCCTTCTAAATCCTTAATTTATGATTTTAAAAATCAATGGTTGAAACACTTGAACATTTTCTATTGTAAATTCTTTTTTTTCTTAGCATGGTATAGACAAACCAACACAATTTTACTATATTTTGTGACTTATCAAATCTTTGCTGAACACCCTAGGTAGGGTTGTTTTCTTTCTCTGAAAAAGAAGTGTACTCATAGACTATTTTAGCTCGATAATATAATTATTTATTTATTTACAAATTTATTTCCTACCTTCTTCAGACTAATAGGTTTTCTAGGAAGACATACTATCTTCTATTTTACTCTGTGCTCAGAATAGCAACTCGCACATAGAAATAATTCAACTGTTTTTTTAAATGATGTTAACTTAATATTATGAAAAATATTCAAACATTTTTGAAACAATAAAGCGGAGAATTAATCTTTTGAAATATATTGCTACTTCTTTTATCTTAATGGACTGGTTACTTTAAATGTTATTTTCTTTTGCCTTTTTCATGTTCTACATGTATGATCAATTTCTTTGAAGACTCTGAAATGCAAGTTCAGTGGGTTATTATCCATGGTTTGTGCATTGCTGTATACCTATATCCATAAATATTATTTTCAGCTATTTCCTAAAATTATTTGAGCAATCATACAAAATCTAATTGCATTGTCATAAAACGCTTAATTAGCACAATTCCAAGTGTTTTGCCTAATGTTGAACATTTTGTACAATGTTCCACTAGACATTTTGTTATGCATATGTAATACTAGAATGGTAAGAAATCTCAGAGAATTTCAACTCTATTTAAATTGGTAGTATGACAGTATCTACAATCTTTGCCCTCCACAAAGATGAATATCTTTTTTTCTCCTTCCAAAAAGCAAAGAAGCATAGTTAAGCTGGAGAAATTCTTTAGCAGGCTAATGGTGTGATACCACTGCAATAAAATGGGGATGGGAATTTTCATTAAATTCAAGTATTACATTGAGGTTTAAGGAGGTTATTAATTCTAACCCAAGTGACCATCATCCATATCTTCCATTTTCCATACTGAACTGCTTAAAAAGGTCACTGGTGTATCATTTTGTATTTAAGCATTCATCACTCCATTAAGTTCAAAGGCTCTTATTAAAATGTTAGTATAAAGGTAAATAATATTTTGTCATAATAAAATCTACATTATTTGTTTTTATTAACCAATAATATCATTAATATATTCTCACTGTAAAATGTCAAGCAATAGTGATTTTTTACACATAAGTACATTAAATTTGAGCTTTTTCCCACTCTGCTATTACCACCTACTGTTAACTGCCGATACACTACTCAACAGATAATTTTTATCAGTATTCTGGTATACATTTTTCTGTTTCTTTTCTGTATATACACATACGTGTGTGTGTGTGTGTGTGTGTGTGTGTCTATTCATAAGCTGTGGTTTTTAACATAGAGTATTCTGTGATTATCTCATTAAAATATATATTTAAAGGTCTTTGTATATTCCATATAGGTTAATATTTTTATTTTAATAATAAGATAATGTAACATGAAGAGGCAATATAATAGTGATTAAGAGAGGGTGTAAACTTTGAAATAAGAATGTTTAGGTAAGAATATTTGTTAACAACTCACGGTCTGACTTATAGCAAGTTATTTAATTTCACTGACCCTGTTCTCTCTTCTATACATTGGAGAACATATAGAATCCTATATAATAAAGAGGTAATATGCAAATTGAAACTCACGCCCTCACAAGATGGCTGCCTACAACCAGGCCGGCAAGTAGGTTAGTGAGGGACGACCGAACAACTGAACAAGCAGGCTGCGTGGGGTGACCAGGCCGGCAGGGGGGTTAGTGAGGGATGACCAAATGACTAAACTGCAGGCTGTGTGGGGTGACCAGGCCAGTGGGGGGGCATGAGGGGTGACCAGGCTGGCAGGAGGGGCAGTTGGCGGTGACCTGGCCAGCAGCAGAGGGCAGTGAGGGGCGATCAGGCTGGGAGGCAGGAGAAGATAGGGGCAACCTAGCAGGCAGGCAGGTAAGTGATTAGGAGCCAGCAGTCCAGGATTGTGAGAGGGATGTCTGACTGCCGGTTTAGGCCCAAACCCTGAGATCGGGCCTAAACCGGCAGTTGGACATCCCCCAAAGGTTCCTGGATTGGAGAGGGTGCAGGCTGGGCTGAGGGACCCCCCCGCCCTGTGCATGAATTTCATGCACCGGGCCTCCAGTCTTTAATATTATAGTCATGAGCGCGGAATGAATTCATTAATACATGTAAATCGTTTGTATCTCAGGCTTATGGTAAATATTCATTAATTTTTAGAAATTATTATGTCATGATAGGGATGTACCATAATTTAATTATTCTTCATTAGTTTCTCACACTTTTTCACTGTTACAAACAATTCTATAGTGAGCATATTTGCTAACATAATGTCAGCAATTTTCAAATATTACTAGAAGTAGACATATTAGCTCAAAGCATATGTGCATTTAAAATTTTATGTATATTGTCAAATTGCCTTCTAAAAAACTATTATTTCATTGATTTGCAGAAACTATCTTCATCTATTATTAATTCTTATATTACCAGTATTTGCTCCCAATTTGAAACTTTTAACTTTGCATCTATTCTCATTTATCAAACAGAAATTTAAAATTTTGATTAAGTTAAATTGTTCAGTTTATTTTCATCAATGACTTTTGAGGTTTATACACTGCTTAAGATCAGGAGACAGGGAATTTTTTTAAGGCAGTGGTTCTCAACCTTCTGGCCCTTTAAATACAGTTCTTCATGTTGTGACCCAATCATAAAATTATTTTTGTTGCTATTTCATAACTGTAATGTTACTACTGTTATGAATCGTAATGTAAATATCTGATATGCAGTATGGTCTTAGGCGACCCCTGTGAAAGGGTCGTTTGACCACCAAAGGGGTCGCGACCCACAGGTTGAGAACCACTGTTTTAAGGTCAGAGAGTGAATATTTTAGACTATGAAGGTCACATATAAGATATTCTTCTTTGATTTTATTTGTTTATTTGTTTTCCAACAAATCATTAAAATGTAAAAACTCTTCTTGGCAAGCTGGATTTAGCTTACAGTCCAGATTTAGCCTGTGGGCTATAATTTGCTTAAGAATATTATAAAACTATCCTACTAGAATTTATAATAGTATAATGGCCAGTTTAAAAGAAAAATCTGTTAATCCAGAGACAAGATACATTACCTACTGCTTGAATCCTCATTAAAAATAACATTTACTGAGAATTTGTAAATTAGACTATTCTCATATTGATGTGTGATTCAGGGATATAACACACATGTGGTGTAATAAATCTGTAACTAATAAGTCATTGAATATATCTAGATTGATAGCACCATAGGGTGATGCATAGAAAATACTTAAAGGAAAAGACCCACAAAACAGGATACTCCTAATTCTCACAATCAAAACTATAAAACCCAAGAGAAAGCAGTTCAACATGGTCAAGAGTTAACAATCAACAGTGGAATTCCAAATATGCTGTTAGCTTTGCATTATAGAAATAACATAACAAAAACAACAAAAATCTTGCTCTCCCCTACTTGATATATAAAAATGATTACAAAACTCCAGGACGATGGACATATTTTCTCTCTTTTTTTAAATCAATCTTTATTGTTCAGATTATTACAGTTTTTTCCCCCCATAGCTCTCCTCCACCCTGTCCCCACCCCACCCCATGCCCTTACTCCCCCTCACTGTACTCGTCCATAGGTGTTAGATTTTTGTCCAATCTCTTCCCGCACCCCCCACACCCCTTTCCCCCTGAGAATTGTCAGTCCACTCCCTTTCTATGGCCCTGATTCTATTATATTCACCAGTTTATTCTGTTCATCAGATTTTTTATTCACTTGATTTTTAGATTCACTTGTTAATAGATATGTATTTGTTGTCACTTTGTTGTTCATAATTTTTATCTTTACTTTTTTCTTCTTCTTCCTCTTCTTAAAGAATACCCTTCAGCATTTCATATAATACTGGTTTGGTGGTGATGAACTCCTTTAG